>NC_053161.1:106907214-106982214 GCF_016835505.1 Polypterus senegalus
GTACCAACACTCATATTGCACTAGAATTACATGTCAGTATCCTTACTGCATATATACAGTAACCACTTCACATTTACGATTGTTAGGGTGCGACAAGCCCCACAAATGCAGCAGCTCCGTGTACGACTTTATCTTTCTAACTTTTTCTCTGTTTCACTGATCACTCCTACCACAATTTTATGTGGACTCATTCCCTGGACACTTTTTACTACTTTTTACTACTTGGACATGGATTTTTACACGTTGAGACTCATCTATTCAGGTAGTCAACTTCAAGTGCTGAAAACAAATGCCCACACCGGTGATGTTCCCTATTTACTTGACAAGGTAAGAAGGCGATATTGTGGCAGCAGAGCTGGAGCTAAGCTAAAAGACAAGTGACTAGCGAGAAAGTGGCATTACAAGCCTTCGGTGCCTTCTGTGATCCTGGGAAATGAGAACTCACTACCAAAATGTCAGGACCTACAGAGAATGCAGTTTGTTGTGTTTTTGTGAAACGTGGCTAACAACTAACATCCCAGATGCTAACATGGAGCTACCCGGGTTTAGCACAGTTAGAGCGGACAGTGACGCAAATACCTGCGGGAAGCGGAAAGGAGGAGGACTCGCTCTCTATGTCAATACAAAGTGGTGCAACTCAGGACATGTAAACGTCAAAATCTTCACTTACTGCAGGGACATTGTACTGTTGGCCATAAGTCTGCGTCCCTATTACTTGCCCAGAGAGTTTGGACACGTCATTGTTGTTATTGTTTACATCCGTCCTCGGGCGGACATGGAGATAGTGGGTGACATCATCCATTCTGCTGTTGCTAAATTACAAACACATCACCCAGAGGCACTTGTGCTAATCGCTGACAATTGTAACCATGTGACGCTGGACAAAACATTACCTGCCTTCTCCCAGTATGTGGATTGTAACACCCGGGGAAATAGGACTATTGACCTACTGTATGCAAATGTTAAAGACACATACAGTGCCACCCCGCTGGCTGCGCTTGAGAAAGCAGATCATAACCTGGTTCTGCTTCGGCCTCACTACAAACCAAGAGTGAGGGAGCTACCTACAAACACACAATCATTCAGGAAGTGGTCCCCTGAGGCAGAGCAGGCTCTGAGAGACTGCTTTGGAACTACAAACTGGGATATCCTTCCTGGGTCACATAATGAGAATATTAAGGAGGTTGTTGACTGAACTCCTGACTATATCAACTACTGTATGGACATTGTAGTTCCAGTAAGAACAGTATGCTGCTATGCTAACAACAAGCCATGGATTACAAGTGACATCAAGGGCCTTTTGAACCAAAAGAAATGAGCTTTTAAAGGTGGTGATCAGTATGAGCTTAAGCGCATGCAGAAGGAACTCCGAGTCCAGCTCAGGGCGGCGAAGGAGCAGTACAGGAAAAAGCTGGAGCAGAAGTTGCAGAATAACAGCATGAAGGAATTGTGGGATGGGATAAAGATCATCACTGGCTGCAGCTCGAGGCGAGGTGCCACCATGGAGAGAGACATGGAGAGAGCAAACCAGATGAACAACTTCTTTAACAGGTTTGACTACCCTAACCCACTCTCACCTTGGAGTACTGCACCCTCCACCCATCCTTCTGCTGATACCAGCATAGGAGAGATATACCCACCCACAATTACAGCAGTGTAGGTGAGCAGAGAGCTGAGGAGACTTCGTGCCAGCAAAGCAGCGGGTCCAGATGGAGTATCGACACAACTGCTGAAGGCTTGTGCGCTGGAGCTGGGGAGTCCTCTACAGCACATCTTCAACCTGAGCCTGGGACAGGGGAGAGTCCCGAGGCTTTGGAAAACATTTTGCATCACCCCAGTCCCAAAGGTATCACGTACTAGTGAGCTGAATGACTTCCGTTCTGTCGCTCTGACATCTCATGTGATGAAGACCATGGAGAGGCTGCTATTTCACCACGTGAGGCCACAGGTCCGCCACGCCCTCGACCCTCTGCAGTTCGCATACCAGGAGAAGGTGGGAGCAGAGGATGCCATCATCTATATGCTACACCGATCCCTCTCCCACTTGGACAGAGGCAGTGGTGCTGTAAGAATTATGTTTCTGGACTTCTCTAGCACCTTCAACACCATCCAACTGCTGTTCCTTAGGGACAAGCTGACAGTGATGGGAGTAGATTCATACATGGTGACATGGATCGTGGACTATTATATAGACAGACCTCAGTAGGTGAGTCTCGGGAACTGCAGATCTGACATTGTGGTCAGCAACACAGGAGCATCGCAGGGGACTGTACTTTCTCCGGTCCTGTTCAGCCTATATACATCGGACTTCTAATACAACTCGGAGTCCTACCACGTACAAAAATTCGCTGACGACACTGCTATCGTGGGCTGCATCAGGAGTGGGCAGGAGGAGGAGGAGTATAGGAACCTAATCATGGACTTTGTTAAATGGTGCGACTCAAACTACTTACACCTGAACACCAGCAAAACTAAGGAGTTGGTGGCGGATTTTAGGAGGCCCAGGCCCCTCATGAACCCCATGATTATCAGAGGTGACTGTGTGCAGAGGCTGCAGACCTATAAATGCCTGGGAGTGCAGCTGGATGATAAATTGGACTGGACTGCCAATACTGATGCTCTGTGCAAGAGAGGACAGAGCTGACTATACTTCCTTAGAAGACTGGCGTTCTTCAACATCAGCAATAAGATGCTGCAGATGTTCTATCAGACGGTTGTGGTGCTGGGGAGGCAGCATAAAGAAGGACGCCTCACGCCTGGACAAACTGGTGAGGAAGGCAGGCTCTATTGTAGGCATTGAGCTGGACAGTTTGACATCCGTGGTAGAGCAACGGGCACTGAGCAGGCTCCTGTCAATCATGGAGAATCCACTGAACAGGATCATCTCCAAACAGAGGAGCAGCTTCAGCGACAGACTGCTGTCACTGTCCTGCTCCACTGACAGACTGAGGAGATCGTTCCTCCCCCACACTATGCGACTCTGCAGTTCCACCCGGGGTAAACGTTAACATTATACAAAGTTATTGTCTGTTTTACCTGCATTTTTATCACTCTTTAATTTAATATTGTTTTTTTATCAGTATGCTGCTACTGGAGTATGTGAATTTCCCCTTGGAATTAATAAAGTATCTATCTATCTATCTAAATCTATCTATCTATCTATCTATCTATCTATCTATCTATCTATCTATCTATCTATCTATCTATCTATCTATCTATCTATCTATCTATCTAATGTGAGCCTCCCAGCACATAGACAAACATACCATACAATTAGGTGAATGGGCCTGTCTCAAGCAAGCTAAGTTTTAAAACTGTGTGGAAGATCAGCCTCGACACAGACAGACACAGGGCACCCAAATCCTTAAAGCACACACTTTAATTTTACTTTTCTTTTTCTTTATAGCACACAGTGCACAATCCCAAACAAACCAACAACTCAGTTCCTTTTTATTTTACTTCTTCTCTTCTGCTGCCCTCACTCCTCCAATCGCAAGCTCTGTCCTCTGCCTCCCAACTCTGGCTCCCAAAATGGCTCCCTGATGACCTTCCTGCAGCACTTACTGGTATAGTGGAAGTGCTGCTTGGGGACCCGGATTCTCTCCTGGAAGCACTTCCTGGTGTGGAGGAAGTGCTGCAGTCCAGGGCTCCGGGTTCATCCAGGCACCCCCTGGTGGTGGCCATGGTCCCCAACAGGGTTGAGCTTCCAAGCTCCAAGTCCATGGCCCCAATGCAATCCAGGGGGACTGCCCTCTTGCGTCTCAGGGAAGATATTGCACCTCTCCTGGTCCTTCCCTTCTTCAGCCGCCCCAGTGGGGCAAAGTCCCCGGTTGTCTGCCACAACTGTTTCAATTTATTGTACTGGAAGTAACATTCACAATTCTTAATATTGTAATGCCTCTGACAAAACACATAATCACCCATTGTATGAGCCTATAAATATGGCAAACCACCAACAGCTAGCAGTCCTTTCAAGGATAGTAAGCCACCTAAAAGAGCAGTGTAAAGAGCATGAGAATCTATTCTGTCACTCGGCACTGGCACTACATTGGTGTCAGGAGTGGGACAAAAAGAATACCTGCTGTCTGGCTTAGGAAAGTGGTGAGTGCTGCAAAGCTCCATTGTGGACTTATTTGACTCTACAAAGGAGTTTCTGGAGAGTGTGATCTGGGCTCATTAGTGCCATTTGCAGCTTTGGGATTGCCAGAGACAGCTGAAAAATTTCTACCTCTACAGTTCCACCATGTCTTCTACATCTGCTATTATCCACTGGCCTGAATGTGTAGATGCTGCTGGAGTTGTGGGCTTATGGAGCTGGGAAAAAGTGTAATATATCCTGTTGCCACTGACCCACGTCAAGCCATGTGAAGCAGGGCTGATGGTAAAGCTGTGCAGGTTAAGGACCAGGAAGACCGCAGAGATGTTATCAGACAACCGAGAGTCTCAAAGCTGAGATGTGGACCTGGAATGGCGTTTGTATTATCAGGTCAGTGTAGGAAAACAGCCAAGAGACCAAACATCTGCAACTCTATGCAAGGAGGTTGGCCTGCTCACTTCCAATAGACAGATCACCCGACAGACATACAGTGTTTAACACCTATGCTGCACTGCCTCACAGTTCTTTTTTTATTTTCAATCAAAAATAACTTTTAATATTAAAGATACATTATGCACTTACACTAACAAATATTAAAGAACAATAATATTTGCACACATTTTGATTGTATGTGATACAAATCATTTTCAGTATTGCTTATATTTTTTGCTTACTTGTTGTCTGTAAGTTTCTGCAAACCTTTGGCAACTTTCAAAAATATTCCCATTTATTTTTTAAATCCAACTTGTAAATAACCGAAACCGTGAATGTCAAGTTCGTGAATGTGGAGGGGTTACTGTATAATCAAACATGCTTAGCCTGTAGCTCCATCTGTATATATTCCAGTTTATTACAGGTTTCTCTTATTTTTTTATAGTGCAACTGGAAATATCAAAATTATTGAGGTCAGCCCAAAAGGATTTTTTATAAAGCTTGTAAATACTTCTGAGCAGGAAGAGGATATTGGTGGATATGTTCTACAACAGAATGTTAGAGGACATCCTGTGGCGATATTTAAATTCCCTCCCAGGCTAAGAATGAATGCTGCTTCTACTGTAACAGTAAGGAAACAACAGATTTGGTATTATATATTGTGTGCGGTCATGAGATGTGCTACATCTAAATGTTTTTTTTTTTATTTAGAATATGGTATATTAATTTTGAAGTTATTTTTATTTTATTAATCCTTGTTAAATGAACACTGTAATAACATGCTTATTTTTGAAAAGTATTCCTAAATAGTGAATTTATTTATTTTCTTTATTAGGAATTTTCTTCAAAGCTAACTTACAAACAAAGCTAATTTAAAATATTTTGCTATAAATGCCTCCGTTTCTTTCTCTGTATTTTAAATCAATCTGTAATAAAAGTATATCAGGTCCCATGAGTTGTGCAGCTTTTACTGAACAATATTGCTTAGAAAGCATTTTGCGGTCCAGTGGTTGAAGACCGCCTTACAATTTAAGAAGCTTCTGAGTCAAGTGCCTGCTCAGCCACTGATTCATTGTGTGACCTTGTGCAGGATAAGCCTCTTACTCTTACTCTAGGCGCTCTGTCAGCCAGGTGATTCATGAAGACCAAGCCCAGTTATGAGTGACTCTGCAGAATTTATACGTGATTAGTTCTAAAACTGTGAAAACTGCAGTATGAGATGAGTGAGCTGCACATAGTTTGATTGCTCTTCTCTTTCAGGTAGTAAGATTTTTATCTACTTCATATGTTTCAAACTTCAGATTCAATCTTGCCAAAAACACCTTCAAATATTTAAACTAGCATAAGGTCATTTTCTTACTTAAGAGGAGTTTTCTGTGCGTTTACTGCTGGTTTCATATTTGCATTTATTCTCACAAACACAAGCATTTCATGGCGTTCTGTGCCTCTTGTAACATTCAGCCTGCCACTATTTGTTTTTCACATAGGAGGGTCTCAGCCTTGGCTTACTTGTGAAATTATTATTTACACTTCTTTGTAAATCACTGAATAAAACACTAATTAATCTATTTCAAATTAAAAATAAGAGGGGGTAAATTAGAAAAAAGTGTTGATTCTTGAACACTTTTCTTAGGCACTGTATTTATATTTAAATTGGGCACTGCTCTTCAGCCACTTCCCTATCCCTAGAGTAATGTCAAGAAGTGCAAATGTATCATAAATAGTGTATTTATTCCTCAGACAGCAGAGGATAAATAAGAATAACACAAAGAACAAAGGAAAAGGGACAATGAAATTAAATTGAGGTGCTCCTCTGCACAGATTTTGTCCCTGTTTGTCTGCTAATCCCACCTTTAAGTACTCTGCTATGCAGTCCCTTTCTCACATCATCTCACTCATGAGTCTCAGATTTATTTCCTCTTAACTCTAGATTTAATAGCTATATGGCCTGCTGGGACTTTAAGTACCCTATGAGAGGCACTTTCAGAGTTAAGAGTAGCTCTCTAGGCTATGTGAAAACCAGTCTACAATATCCCCATGGCATTTTGGCACATTTTATCCCTATGCATTTTCTAAAGGACCAGATTCCAGACAGCCTCTCTCTCTCTCTCTCTCTCACGCAATACAGTTCAAATCTTCCAGTCAGGAGTAGCATGCTGCCATCTAGTGTGCTGGAGGGTAATAACTAAATCTACTGCCAGTCCTCATCTTGGTCCAGAGCGAGTGTACATGTAGTGGGCTCTGCAATGAACTCCTGGGCAAGCAGTGTGTTGCAGGGGTTAAGGCTTAGGACTTCAAACCCTGAGGTTGTGATTTCATATTCCACTTTATGGCAACAAACAAGTCACTTCACCTGTCTGTATTCCAATTGAAGAAACAGAAGAAATGTAACCAATTGAATCTCAAATGTTGCAAGTCGCCTCGGATAAAGGCATCAGTCAAATGATACAGAATAACTCATCTAGGGTGGGTTTCTGGCTTGTAAACCATGCTTTCCAGAACAGCCCTCATCAGCCCAGAACTGGATTAAACAGGTCAGGAATGTTTTATTAATTGTTGAAGTCTTCTTGTTGGACAATTCCTCATCATATAATCTCAACTGAAGTCACTTCAAAGGTCAATTAGAAATATTATGCAATAATATTTCAATGGTGCCCATCTATTTGTTTTCTGGACCCTTTTTACCATTATAGGTTCACAAGGAGCTAGTTAATCCAAGTAAAAGAGGAACCATCCCTAAAGGCAATTCCAGTTCTTTACAGGGTACAGTTATGTACCTCTTTTGGACTAGTTTAGGAAAGTCAGTTGCACTAAAATGTATGCCTTTGAGAAGATGTTGGAGATAAATCTGAAGAAAAACAAACTCCACAGAGAATTGGTTGGGAATCAATCCAAGGTCCCTACAGTTGTGAGGCAGCAGCCCACCAGCATACAACCCATCTTCACAACATGTTATGTTATTTATTTTCTAACCTGCTTAATACAAACCATCGTTGCAGGGTGTCCAAAGCTTGTCCCAGCTAGCATAGGGTACAAAGCACGAACAAACTGTAGGCAGGGTGCCAGTCCATCACAGGGCAAACACACATACACGCACACACCAAGGCCAATTTAGTTTTACCAATTCACCAAACCTGCATGTCTTTGGACAGTGGGGAAAAAACCAGAGCACCCTGAGGAAACCTGCGTAAAAGTGGGGAGAACATGGAAATTCCATGTAAGGAAGAACCAGAACGCAATCTTTGGTCTCCTTACTGCGAGGCTGCAGTGTTGCCACTGCACCACCATGGCGCCCCTCTTTACAACATCTAACATTAAATTATTTTATAATTGCATCCATCCATCCATTTTCCAATCCGCTATATCCTAAGTACATGGTCAAGGGGGTCTGCTGAAGCCAATCCCAGCCAACACAGGGCGCAAGGCAGGAAACAAACCCGGGGCAGGGTGCCATCCCACCGCAGGGCACACACACACACCCACACACCAAGTACACACTAGGGACAATTTAGGATTGCCAATGCACCTAACCTGCAAGTCTTTGGACTGTGGGAGGAAACCCACGCAGACACGGGGAGAACCCGGGAAACAAACCCACATCTCCTTACTGCGAGGCAGCAGTGGTACCACTGTGCATAATTGCATTTCCTACCTTTTTTCAATTTTTTTTTTCCGAAGCTTATAATTACCCTTTAACATAATATTCATACAAGGAAGCAATGCATTCATTAATCATCAAAAAAAAAAAAATCCAAGGCTCACCATTTTCATTAGATTGCATGTATTCTTTTCTTTTAAATAGACTCCTTTTTCATAGTAAAGACACTGATTTCCCTTAAAAGCCCATTTCCATGATGTCAGGTTCATTTATGAGTGCTGGTGTGGGTGTGCACTTGAACGTTGTGTGTTGGATGTGTCTGGTGATGGATTACTACTTCCTTTGCTTTGAATTCCAGGCTTATACTCGCTCCTTCCAGACACTCTCACCCGATTTAAAACATTTACAGGAAATTGATGACATTAGGAATCTAAAGTTCTTCTGTATCTTCTTTTTTGAAAACTCATATTATGTAATTAATGTGATTTTGCTTTAGGTGTGGTCAGCAGCATCAAGAGTTTCCCATAACCCTCCAGTAGATTTTCTTTGGAAGGAGCAGACTCTTTTTGGCACGGGCACAGAGTGCACTACTATCTTATGCAAACCAAATGGCCAGGTCTGTACTTATCCAGGTTTACCTCGAATTCCTGATTAACATGTGACTTTGAACAGTGTCAGGTTCCGAAATATGTTTTTCATTTTCACATGGAAAAATCCAATTCATGAAACACTATACATCCCATATTTGACCATTACAACACTTTTGGTGAGAGTACACCATTTAGTTCAACAAGCCTGCCAATCCTACTCTTCTGCACACTTTTAGAAGTATCTGAGCTTTAAGAGTACTTTTGGAATAACTTATAAGAGACTTTGTGCTCAAGCAATACAAGGAAATAAACATTTTAGAGAAAGATGTCTAACTTATCTGGTGAGAATTCAAGCAGCAGCAACAGAAGTGTGCTGGCCTCTGCCGCGGCTTCTTCAGGCAGCATCACAACAGGCCTGAGCTGCTGCCACATGTGAGACCCTCCAGGCTTTCCACAAGCTTGTACTGGGGATTTTATTTGGCACCAGGAGTGGTCTTTAGATGATTAGAAGAGGAAAACGTACAAAGTATACAAGTTAAAGTAACTTTTCTCAAATTATATTTGAAGCAGTAAACTAATCTGTAATTAAATGTGCATGAACATTTTTCTCTTTTAGCATGTTTAAAATGTTCTGTTCAGAATAACTGAATGAAAATTACATTTCCCCAACAAGTTTCCTTGAAGAATAAGTGTGCCAAATGTTAGAAAGTTCAACCCACTAAGAGCTAAGTTGTTCCAAACAGTCAGGCGTAACGATGATAATTTGTGCTTTTCGTATTATATTATACTGTATGTAAAAGTCAATTTGGCATTTAAAATTTTATTTCCTTTCCTGATTTTCTCCACTTTGCTACTGGCTATTTCCCATAAAGGAATTTATTGTGTTTTACTTCAGTATTGCCTTCTCCTGGATGACAAGCCCTTTCGTTCTATGAAAATAGAGAAAAAAGATTCTGAATGATAGCTTACAGGCTTTAAAATTTACGTATGAGATGTCTCTCAGAATCAAGACAAATATGTTACAGAATGAGACATTTGTTTATTTTAACCCTGCTATCTCTTTTAGTTTGTTTTATTATTATTTGATATAAAAGTTTAATGTATTCTTATTAGATACAGTCAGGTCCATAAGTATTTGAACAGTGACACAAATTTCATAATTTTGGCTCTGTACACCACCACAATGGATTTGAAATAAAGTAATCATTATATGAGTGAAGTGTGGACTTTCAGCTTTAATTTAAGGTGTTGAGCACAAAATATCCTATGAGCTGTTTAGGAATGAAAGACATTTTTCTTCTTAGCCCATCCATTTCCTTGGGCTCAAAAGTATATTTAACAAGCTATCCCATAGCCAGTTCTGAGCAGTTCCCTCATTAATTCGTTACATATTAAGCAGGTAAAAGTTCTGGAATCGATTCCAAGTGTGGAATTTTCATTTTCATTTGGAAGCTGTCACTGTTAACTCTCAATATGAGGTCCAAAGAGCTGCCCATACAAGTAAAAACAGTCCATCATTAGGCTGAGAAAACAAAACAAGCCCATCCGAGAGATGACAGAAACACGAGAAGTGGTCAAATCAACCTTTTGGTACATTTTTAAAAAGAAGGAACACAATGGTGAACTTAGCAACATCAGAAGGTCTGGAAACCCACAGAAGACAACTATGCCGGATGATTGAAGAATTCTGTCCTTGGTGAAGAAGAACCCCATCACAACATTTATCCAAACCAAGAACACTCGCCAGAAGGTAGGCCTGTCATTGCCAAAGTCTACAATCAAGAGAAAACGTCATGAAAGTAAAGACAGACGATTTGCCACGAGGTGCAAACCATTGGTAAAGCTCAAGCATAGGAAGGGCAGATTAGACTTTGCCAGAAAACATTTTTTTTAATTTTCTTCGGACAAAGGAAACTAAGATCAATATATACCAGAATGTTGGAAAGAGAACAGTATGGAGAAGAGAAGAAATGGCTCATGATCCGATGAATACCACGTCATCTGTGAAATGTGGTTGAGGCAGTGTTATGGCATGATCATGCCTGATTGCCAGTGGAAGTCATTCACTGGGGTTTATTAATGATATGATAGCTGGCAGAAGTAGCAGGATAAATTCTGAAGTGTATAGGGGGAAATTGTCTGCTGAGATACAGTCAAATACTGCAAAACTGATAGGACAAGGCTCCACAGTACAGATGGGCAATGAGCCAAACCATACTGCCAAAGCAAACCAAGTAGTTTTCAAGTCAAAGAAGTGGAATATTCTTCAACGGCCAAGTCAATCAACTGATCTTAACCCAATTGGTCATGCATTTCACTTGCTGAAGACAAATCTGATGGCAGACAGTCCAACAAACATGCACCAACTGAAGACAGCTACAGTAAAGGTCTCGCAAAGTATCACTAGGGTCGAAACCCAGCACTTGGAGATGGCCATTGGTTCCAAACATCAGGCATTCATTGACTACAAAGGATTTTCAACCAAATATTGAAAATGATCACTATATTTATGATTATGTTAGTTTGTCCAAATACTTTTGATCCCCTGGAAATGGGGGGTCTATGCAGAAAAATATCTGTCATTTCTAAATGGCTCATATGATATTTTTGCCCTTATGATAAAGCTGAAAGTCTACACTTCAGTCACATAATGACTGCATAATTTCAAATCCATTGCAGCAGCACACAGGGCCACAATTATGAAAATTGTGTCACTGTCCAGATACTTATGGACTTAACTGTAGGTGCATAAAAGTATGGTAAAATGGAATATACAGACAAAGTCAAATTAGCTTGGACTGGTGCTGTGCTGAGGTTTGTTCTCTGCCTTGTGTCTGATGCTACTGGGGCAGTTTCTCCATCACCATGAACTAATTTTAGGGATATTAGGAAGAGTGTAATGGAATTTATTGGCAGAGTTCAAAAACATGCTTTGGTAATTTAAATTGGCTGAGTGTAAATATACATTTTTGGTATACCCTAGGATGGAGTGGTGTACTTTTCAGTGTTGAAACATGCCTGGGTGGATTGCTAGCTCTTTAAATCTGCAGCCCAACCATTTCTAAACTGCGTCATTCAATTCAGTGTTATTGGAGCATTTCCCAGCAGCTTTGGATGCAAGGCAGAGACCAAATTTAAAATCAATATTTCTTTATTGTGTATAATTTTTTTCAAGAACTGTATTCACGTTTATAACTTATTTATAAAACTGATGTTATAATGTGTACATTTTTAACACTTTTTGCATGTTCTAGGCAGTGGCCTGGTATACGCCTGTTCATTGGAACCCAAGATTGCAAGAAGCTTGGCAAAGTGACGAATTTAACAGCATGATTCATGACAAAGAAGGTTCAGCTGCATCAGATCATGATGATGAATTGATTGTGCAAAAAGTTAATGAGATGGCAGTGGCTGACTTTGAGCCACTGCATAATGTACAATCAAAATCACTTTCTAACTCAAAAGAAGAGGAGCAAACATTTTTGCTGAAAAGGTAAAAAAACAATATATAGACCTGTCACATTAACTGCAACATTTTTCACGTTTAATGTAAAAAAATATTTACCTAGAATTTTAAGGCTTATGGAGACTCAGACTAATACTTGAGACAAGCGAGTTTTAATCTTGATCCGACAGAATGATAATGAGTCCAATGTTCTTATCTTCTCCTGAAATTGAGGGAGGCATTGAGGGGAATTGCTCCGGCTTCAGTATATGCACAGGGAGTGAGCAATCATTCATTCCTGCTGCAGCAAACCAAATTTCTCTTTATCATACTCTGATAACTCATTCTGCTCAGACATCAGTAAAAAACAGATTAATAAAATCATCGATTGTTGCCCGTCTCTCATTCTTCTCAGAGTTCATTTTTTTCAATTGTTAACTTGTTATAAATGGCCGGCAAAAAGTCCTTTTTTGTCTTGATACTCATCTCAGTTATGCTTTAATTATTTGTTCATACGTTTTTACTCTTTTGCCGTTTTCTTTTGTAAGAAACGGTTTTATCAGAAACAAGTCAATCACTTTTGCTTCGCATGCAAACAAAAATGAAACATGGACATATTAATTTTATAGTACAACACAGTGGTGCAGAGGTTAGCACGTCTGCTATACAACGTTACATTTCTTGGAAAATCTGCCTTAGTCAGGTATGAAAGAACAAATGTGTGTATGCGCGAGAACCGTCAGTGATGGACTAAAACCTCATCCAAGGTCAGGCCCTGCCTTGGGCCAACACTGCTGGATTTAGCCAGTTGCTCTGCCACTGTAATGGAAAAAGTTCAACCAGAAAATGGATGAGATAAGTTTCATTACAAGCTATAATTTCTGCTTTAGAATGACCAGAGTTATAATAATAATAGTCTTAAGTTTATAGTCAAAACTGTGTAGAATTCACTACTACAATATTCAGTTATTGCTTTCTTGTTGAAGGAACTTAAAGTCACATTATTAGATAAAAGACCAGGGGCCTCATCTATAAATGGTGCGTACTCACAAAAATGTTGCTTGCGCCCATTTCCACACTCACTTCAAGATATATAAAAACTAAACTTGGCGTAAAGCCATACATATTCTCACGGCAACACAATCCTTTGCTTACACACATTTTCTGCTCGGTTTTGCAAACTGGTGGCACCCAGCATCAAAGCAGTGCTACTGTTCCTGTGGTTTCCCTTTTTTTTAGATTCACATCTCTGGCGGCAGTCAATCAGTCATTCTCCAACCCGCTATATCCTAACATGGCTTTATTAAATACACTGAGATTAACCGCATATTGTTTTTTAGTTTAAGGCATCTGATTGTAATCAACCAGTAACCATATAATGATGCACGGAATGGCCAAACTATTCCAAATTACATAGCTGCTTTAGTGTTGTTACTGTCAGTGCACCACTCAGAGTATTTTAACCTACTGTATTGTGTAATCACAGCTCTACAGCAGCTGATCTTCTCCCATCCGACAATCGCTTCAGAGCCTCTCCTGCATGAACCTCGAGGTTCAGAAATAGTTTCATCCCAAGAGCTATAAATGCACTCAATCAGTCCATCAAGTACTCCCAGTAGAACTGTTTGTACTTAGAATTACAATTAGCTTGCTGTAAACCTACACTACAGTTATAATATTGCACAACCTGAGCCACTGTATGAACCATTTGCACTATCTGCACTATATATACATGTATTTTGTACTTATGCTTTTATATTTTACAGTATATATTTTCATTGTTTTTTATCATATTATTGTTATTTTATTATTTTATAAGAATATAAGTTTATGGAGGATTTGCATATTGAATCTCATTGCACCATACAATAGCAATAAAGGAATTCAAATCAATTCAATAGATGAGAGCACATATTTAGAGATGATGACAACTGGCTTCTAAGTCAATTTAGATTTCCAAGAGTTATCTTCTTGAAGCTCTTGATATCATTTTTAAGATGAATTGCATTAAAGTATGTATATTACATTATACAGATACATTTTTAACTTCATTTAAATAATGTATACTGTTAATAATGAAATGTGTGGGCACAGTGACGCAGCAGCAGCTATGAGGTAGCACCCCGTCCAGGGATTGGTCCTGCCTTGCACTGGGACTGGATGGATAGATGGATGGAATAATTAAACATGCACTACAAAGATATTTTAATGTTCCTTAAAAGTTTTGAAGAATCAGCAATTTTGATATCTGACCACTTCTTTTTTATTTCGGGCCTGTGCGACTTTCTGAACTTGAACTTCTGAGTTTCTCCGCTACTCTGTATCACTTGATCAACTCCGTTTTGTTTTTGATACCTCTGCTTAAGCCAAGAAATAGTAAATTTTTCTTTGCCTCCACTTCACATTCGCTGAAATTCTTTTTTCACATGCTTTTGCCATTGTCATTTAACCAAACACTGAATGGGGGTGTGACGATGCAGGTTCTGCTCCCATGCTCCTATGCAACACCATCGGTAATGTAATCGGATGAGCTGGAAAATGAGGACACAATGAAGCAAGGGAATGGTGCAAAAAGTTGCAAGAGTGCTTATATTACAAACAACAAAATAAACACAGTGTTCAAAATAAAGTGCAGTGCTCCGAAAGAATGTTATCAAATTAATAATCCGTTAAACCAGGGGTGAATCAGTGGAGGTTAAAATCCAATAAATAATTCCTTTAAAGGCGAGGTTAAAAACAATGGCTGGAAGCAGTCCTTTCTTTAAAAACGAACACGGTGCTTTCTTCAACTGGCGGCTCCCCTACCTGAAGCTGACCTTGTTCTTCTAGTCTGTAGCCCTGCGGTCCCTAGCTCCTTAGCACTCTCCAGACTATGACTTGGGTTCCCCAGTGACCAGGACGCTCTCAATGGGGCTGCCATCTCACAAGCCTCCTGACACCAGCTACCTTTTGTGGCGAGCCAACCACCTTCCGGTCACTCCTGCTCCTCCAAAGTACTCAGCAGGAGTGACCATTTCTAGCTGCCCCCGAGTGTCGGCCTAACATTCCCAAGGGGCTGTTCTCCTAGCTGCATGCTCTCTCTACCGAGCCTGCCTTCACCAGCTCGCTCACACTTGCACGCACTGGCTTTCAGCTTCCTGCTGCTTCATCTCCCATAACCTCCGTCCACTTTGTTTTTTTCTCCCCTCCGCACTCGCACTCCTACTATAAATAATGGGGACGTGGCTCAGGTGTGACGATTAGCAGCTCCCGGCTTCAATTACAGATGTGAACCATTCCTCACCTGTGCACAGAAGCGAGGAAACGCCTGCCTCATGTAGCATCCAAGAACTGCTCTGGCCACACTACTACACTCCCTCTATAAGCTGCAAGTGCTGCGATTATCTATTTAAAAACTGGGCTCTTCTTCTGAGCCGTGGACCTGTTATACCACAAGGGGATGGTGATATTTATGTTGATTTGCATATTAAAAAATGCAAAACTCTTGGAGGAGTCAGGGAGGAGCAGCAGGCATGTGCAAGTGTGTTACTTTTTATGCTGACTGCGATTTATGGAGATGAAGTACGTTGAAGTTGGCTTACACACAGTTTTGTGCATCTGAATTTTTTTGTGCATATGCCATGTTTTAGTGTGAGTTCTACACACGGTGTTATGCACGAGGCCCCTGGACTGAATGAGATCTCTTTTGAAATCCTGTCTGTATTTTGATCTCCTCTGAAGGTCAACTTTATTTCCATGTGTTCATAGTACAATGAAATTTGTACCTGCATGTATCCAGTAGATTAATGGCATTAATACAATATCAGCAATAGACAATAAAAACTATAAATACAAAATCACACACTGAGTGCAACATACTATACACTATATATATAGAATATACAGAAGAACATTCAGTATCAGTGGCTGCTGAGAAATAAGAACCATAATATCGTATGTACTGTTTCTCAGCTCTGTTATATCCTATGCCAGTGGTGGCGAACCTATGGCACGCGTGCCAAAGGGGGCACTCAGAGCCCTCTCAGTGGGCATGCGCGCCGTCGCCCGAGCACAGAGTTCGTTACTATAAAGCCAGAGGAATGCGGGGCCGGGCTGCTCCCCTCAACGCTCCCCCTCTTCACGCGCGCCGGAGGACGTTTCTCACATCACCCGCCCCTCTGCCCAGCAGCCCAATGGGAGCGCTTCCTTCCTCTCCTGTCTGGGGTAAGGCGGGCGGCACACATGCTGCTTGAGGGTGCGGCACGGACTGCAGCCTTTTGAGTCTGTTATTCCCGTGGTGGGGTTGGAGGGGATGTGGTATAGTGGGTCCACAGCTCAAAATTGAAAAGGCCAGTTTTAACAGATAATTGCCGCACTCGCGGCTTAAAGTGGGTTATGGTAGAGTGGCCGGAGCGGTTTCCGGGAGCTTTGTGATGCGGGCAGTCCTTGCTTAAGCGCACAGGTGAGGAGTCGTCCGCATCTGTAATTATTGCCGGGAGTTGCTAATCGCCACACCTGATCCACGACCCCGTAATATATAATGCTTTGGGGGCGGAGCTTAATAGGGAAGACCTGCATGAAACACTTGAGAGGATCGAAGGGATGACAAAGGACAGCACAGTTAGTTATGAAAATGAAATCCTTAAAGTGTGGAATTCTCTGCCAAATAATCTTAAGTCAATGAAGGCACTTGAGATTGCTTTCCTTACTTTGTTTGGAACATCTTATGCTTGTGCGCAGCTGTTTTCAGCTTTGAATTAAATCAAATCTGACACCAGAAACAGACTAACAGATGACCTGAGTGCTGCATGTGTTGCTCTCAAACTTACAAAGTATGAGCCAAGGGTAGACAAATTATCAGCATGCATACAACAGCAAAAATCACATTAATTGTTCAAAAGCATACCGAATGCAAACTTTTACCTTTCAACAAAAAGTTGTTTGTATCATTGAAAGCTTCATTATTATGTTTTTCTTTTAAGACAAAATATGTTAATGTGTGAGTGGCTTTTCTAAATTAAAAGCTCAGTAGATAGACAGACAGAGCATCAGTATTGGCAGTTCAGTCCAATTTGTCATCCAGCTGCACTCCCAGGTATTTATAGGTCTGTACCCTCTGCACACACTCACCTCTGATGATCACGGGGTCCATGAGGGGCCTGGGCCTCCTAAAATCCACCACCAGCTCCTTGGTTATGCTGGTGTTCAGTTTTAGGTGGTATTCAGGTTAAATTGCCATGTTGGCACTTTGCGATAAATAAGTGGGTTTTGGATTGCAGTTTGGGCACTTGGTTTCTAAATGCTTCGCCATCACTGTCCTATGCTATTCAAACTTTAAGAGGAAATTTCAGTGCTAAAACTAATTGACGAATGCCCATGTAGTTAAAATGCTGTATACTATATCTCTTATTTAAGATGCATATGTATATTATAGGTGACAAGATTATTGTTTATTGGTAGCTATAGATAGTGCATCATGATTCACATTCAGTGGTTCTAGAGGCCATGTTCATTGTTTATATGTTTTCATTTTTATTTAGCTGTTGAAGTTCAATCAGAAAATGAACGAGCAGAAGTCAATGTTCTGAGCATTTCTTTACAGTCAAATTATGAATGGCAAATTTGTTCTTCTCAAAACATTCATATTAAGTTTTTGTGTTGGATCTATTGGTACAATACAATACAATACAGTTTATTTTTGTATAGCCCAAAATCACACAGGAAGTGCCGCAATGGGCTTTAACAGGCCCTGCCTCTTGACAGCCCCCCAGCCTTGACTCTCTGAGAAGACAAGGAAAAACTCCCAAAAAACCTTGTAGGGAAAATGGAAGAAACCTGGGAAAGGCAGTTCAAAGAGAGACCCCTTTCCAGGTAGGTTGGGTGTGCAGTGGGTGTCAAAAGAAGGGGGTCAATACAATACAATACACAGAACAGAACAAATCCTTAATACAGCATAATAATAAAAAATTTTAGAAGAACAGAGCAGAGTTTAACAGTAGATGATATCACATAATAAGGTTTGGATATTTTTAGAGTCCTGGAGACCTCCATCAAGCTGCCTCCCCATTTGGCCATTTCACGGCTGAAAGTTGCTGCTCCGATGAAAGGACCCCTTTTTCCCATGATTCCTGTGATCCTCCATCAGGGATGACTTTACCATTGGCAGGCAAACAACTTGGCAGGGGGGCCGTGGCACCAATTGCCACATTTGAGTACCGAGAAAGAAACAGAATAGGTGAGGGTTAGTATTCAAATATAATTATCATGTTACTTATGTTTTAGTGCTAATGACTAACAACAGAGATGCAGTCTGTACAGTTAATCAGCAGCTCTAGTCAGGATATGCTAAACTGAAGTAGTGAGTCTTCAGCCGGGATTTAAAGGCTGAGACTGAAGGGGCATCTCTTATGGAAGCAGGAAGACCATTCCACAGTTTAGGGGCCCTGTAACTAAAAGCTCGACCTCCCACTGTTATTTTATTAATCCTTGGAATCCTAAGCAGACCGGCATCTTGAGATCTTAATGTGCGCTTAGGTTTGTAAGTCATGACTTTGGCCATTTAATGCTTTATATGTTAAAAGGAGGATTTTGAAATCTGCCCTAAACTTAACTGGGAGCCAGTGTAAAGATTTAAGAACTGGAGTTATGTGTTCATATTTTCTTGTTCTTGTAATAATTCTTGCAGCGCATTTTGGATTAACTGGAGGCTGTATAGAGAACAGTTTGACCAGCCAGTGAACACCGCATTGCAGTAGTCAATCCTACTAGAGATAAATGCATGAATTAATTTCTCACAATCCTGTTTATTTAGAAAGCCCTTAATTTCCTAACATTTTTAAGATGGAAAAACATGTTTTGGACGACTTTGTAATATGTGCTTTAAATGACATGCTAGAATCAAAGATAACTCCTAGATTGCGGCTGATTCAGTAAAATTAATTGGGATTTCCAACTGAGTTAAATGATGACAAAATATTGCTGTGATCAGCGTCATTCCCTCGAACAATTAACATCTCTGTTTTATCTGTATTTAAAGACAAGTAGTTCTCATTCATCCATTCCTTTAATTCACTAACACAACTAATTAAAGACAACATCGGAGAAACTTCATTTGATTTAAATGAAAGGTATAACTGGGTGTCATCTGCATACGAGTGAAAATTAACATTATGTTTCCTAATGAGAGATCCCAGTGGAAGCATGTAAAGTGAAAACAGTAAAGGTCCCAGTACTGAGCCCTGCGGGACACCATATTGAACTTCTGTGTATAATGATGGAGTACTGTCAGCACATTTCTGTACATATTGGAATCGATTTGATAAATAAGAACTGAACCAAGCGAGCACGGGCCTGTAAGCCCAACATCGTTTTCTAGCCTGTGCAGTAAAATAGAATGGTCAATGGTGTCAAATGCTGCACTTAAGTCCAACAACATAATTACAGTGGAGTTTCCTTCATCAGAGAATATCAGAATGTCATTTACAACCCGTGTTAGTGCGTTTCTGTACTATGACCAGTGCGAAAGCCAGACTGGAATTTCTCAAATAAATTGTAATGCGTAAGGTGTGACTGAAGCTGACTGGCGACTACTTTTTCTAGTATTTTAGAGAGAAATGGTAAATTTGAAATAGGCCTATAATTATTTAGTATGTGTGGGTCGAGGTCTGACTTTTTAAGTAAAGGTTTAATGACTGACACTTTTAGTGCATCAGGTATGTGCCATGCAGTAATGAACTATTGATAATGGTTAGAATAGGCTGCAAGAACATCCATTGCACTTTTACTAGTTTTGTTGGCACTGGATCTAGGGAACAAGTAGTGGGCTTCATTTTAGTAATTAAAGTTAAGACTTCCTGCTCAGTTACAGGATTAAAATTACTAAAGTGCTGAATGCAATGTGCGGCAGGGTCTGCTAAGCTAGTATTTGGTTTGTACTGTGAAGCTGAGATCTGGGATCTTATATTTTTAATTTTCTCATTGGAGAAGTTCATAAACTCTGTACTGCTAACATCTGCTGGTATTTTGCACTGTTGATCTGAATTCCCATTTGTTAATTTAGCTACTGTTCTAAACAGTACCCGAGGATTTTTATTATTGCTATCTATTAATGTAGAATAGTATTCTGAGCGAGCTTTAAAGAGGGCCTTTTTATATTTATATACACTCTCTGTCCATGCAATTTGAAAGACATGTAGCTTTGTTGTTCTCCATCTGCGCTCCAGTTTTCAACACTCTAATTTAAGAGCTCGAGTATTTTCATTAAACCAGGGAGAGTTTCTATGTGCTTTGATCACTTTTGTTTAAAGGGGAGCCACTGTGTCCAGAGCATCTCTCAAGGTCACATTATAATGTATTTACTATCATTTAATGCATCTGGTCATCCATGAATCTACTAGTGGCTGTCAGGATTGCAAAAGTAATGTTTTGTTTACTGCGGTGGGTTGGCACCCTGCCCAGGATTGGTTCCTGCCTTGTGCCCTGTGTTGGCTGGGATTGGCTCCAGCAGACCCCCGTGACCCTGTATTCGGATTCAGCGGGTTAGAAAATGGATGGATGGATGGATGGATGTTTTGTTTATTGTCCATTCTTATTTCTATTTTTTACCATTATAATGATGATGTCATGATTGCCACCATTTTGGGTTGTTTGCTGTGATAATGAGTGTGATTAAATAAATAACGCACATGACGTGATAACCATGTTATATAAGATTGCCTTGTACCATCCATCTGTATAAAAGTGAAGGTTGAGACTTAGTGTTTGAGCAAAAGTATCCATCCATCCATCCATTATCCAACCCACTATATCCTAACTACAGGGTCACGGGGGTCTGCTGGAGCAGGAAACAAACCCCGGGCAGGGCGCCAGCCCACCTCAGCAAAATTATTCAGTTTAGAAATTGTTTTGGACTTTTGCTAAACCAGTTTAGGTTTTTTTTGTGTCACCCTCTGTGGACTTTGGTTGTCCATCTCTGCTCTGCTCAGTGTTCCAGCCCGTGCTTCAACTGATGATCCAATTGATGTGCTCTAAAAACAGTTCCCGGCCTCTCCTCTTTAATTTATTTGAAAGGGTGTTAATGAAAGTTCTCATTAGTCACTGCAGTGGCATTTCCTTTCCTATACTTACCAATTGGTCTTGTCTTGAATTGATGTTTTGGGGGCGCTTCTCTTTTTAATTTTATATGAACTTAATCCTGAGTACTGTTACCTGTTTATGGAGGTTTATAATTTTAAAGAATTTATTTTCACTTCCATGATGTACAACTATTTTGTTTTTCGAATAGTTATTACAGTTTATCATTTTGTTTTGAACATTCATGTGGTGCCATTTAGATGTTTTTATGGTTGCCGCCAGTTTGAGCTACCATTGATATATCTAGATGTTATAGGAATGTCGAAAACATAATTGCTGTGATAATATTTAAGCCAGTGTTGTCCAATATTCTGGATATTCTCAAAAAATAGTAATTACCCAGCTTCTCAACAACCTTTACAATCTTTTTTGAGTGTCCTTAGACTAAAAATTCTGTTCAACATTTTGGGCTTTGGTGTCTTGATATTTTTTCTCCAAATTTTGACCTTGGCCTATATCTAAGATTTTTTCTTGTTTTTTTCCACAGTTTTGGACTTTCACTTTATCTTTAGATCACATTTGTTGCCTGTTCTATCTCCCAATCCATCAAATATTTTTCTCCACCTTTCTTTTCATTTGAGATAGTACAGTTCTGAGACTAGTTTTCCTCCCTTGTGGGCCACTAAAAAAGCACGATTCAGCTCCACTAAAAGCATGATTAAGTTCCAAAGAATATATATGCCAAAATGGAATAGAAACCCAGCTCAGCAACCTGTTTATTGATAACATATTGTTGAACTGTACTATACACCAGCAAATTAAAATAACTGCTGTTCTGGCGCTAGTGAACTGAGCACTCAGGTTCTAAGGAAGGACCAGGAGCCTCATGTATAAACGGTGCGTACGCACAGAAATGTTGCGTAAGAACTCTTCCACGTTCAAATCGCGATGTATAAAACCTACACTTGCCGTAAAGCCACGCACTTTTCCACGGTACCTCACACCCTGTCGTACGCAAGTTCTCCGCCCCGTTTTGCAGACTGGCGGCACCCAGCGTCAAAGCAGTGGTACTGTTCCTGTGTGGTTACACCTTATTTTCCTGACGCGGCTCTATAAATACACTGAAACTAACCGCATATTGTTTATTAGTGTAACGCATCTGATTGTAATTAACTTGTAACAATATAATGGTCCAAGGAATAGCCATAGTATTCCAAATACCATTACTGCTTTAGCTTTGCTACTCTAACTACACCTTCTTCTTTCAGCTGCTACAGTTAGGAGTTGCCACAGCGGATCATCTTTTTCCATATTACTCTCACTGCACCACTCGGAGTATTTATATCACTGTATCTGAGTGTGAATCACAGCAGCAGCTGATCGGAAAGAGAATTATCGGTATACAGCTTCAAGTACACGCTGTCTCAGCCACGGCAAAACGTTTCAAAGCCTTTCTTGTACGGACCTCGCGGTTCAGAAACAGTTTCATCCCAAGAACTATAAACGCACTCGATCAATTGCTCCTTGTAGAACTGTTTGTACTTATAAGTAGAATTACCTCACTGTAAACTTGCACTACAGTTATAATATCGCACAACCTAAGCCACTTTATAAAGTGCGTATTTACATATGATATCATTTTTAAGATGAAATGCAGCAAAATATGTTTATTATATTATACAGATAAAACTTTAACTTCATTTTAATAATCTATATTCTTCACTGGGAGTGTTCTCAAGGATAGAATAATTAAACATGTACTACGAAGATATTTCAATGTGAAATTTGAAGAATCGCCGCTCCCCAATTGTGATTGGGTATTTGGGGAAAGAAAAGCAAGGACTGCAGTGGCGGCTACGCCAATATATATTGAATATAAAATAGAAAGAGAAAATAACAACACAGCTAAAAACGCAGTGACAAATTTCGGCAATAGTTAAATGCTTGTGTCATGAGCACAAGGCGGCTATGCAGTGTCTGCAATGGACATGGCCATCCACCGTGCATAAGCTACCTTACTGACATTGGCGGGCAAAGGGGCCACCGATTTTTCCTCTGCCCAGTGCCACCACAAGCCTAGAGCCGCCCCTGAGTACTGCTGCAATAAATATTTTCATCGAAGGTCGTACACAATCACTGCGCCGTGAAACTCATGTTTAATAACGTGTTTTAACTTCTATCATCATGAAAATTATATCAATATTTTAGTTATTCAATGTAATATCACAAATGTAATGAATTCTGTGTCCAGTTGGAGGAAGAGAGCCAGTTTAAGAAGCACGTAGTGATTCACACACATAGAGCACATAGAAGATCAAATACAAAACAAAGCATTTAACATGCTACTTTAATTACGATGTGATTTGAGAAACTGGTTAATTAAACGATTTTAAGATGATGTTTATGATGTTCTACTTTAATGACAAAATAAATTACATGATTAAAGTAGAAATTTCGAGATTGAAGTTGACATTTCGTGCTTTTTCCCCACTGTGTGCCTTTTTTTCTCTGTACCCTAATAAGCTTTCATATGACACTTTCATATGGCTTTTCACGGCGACTTTGATATGTGACTTCTTTTTTATTTCCAGCACTGAGCGATTTTGTGAATGTGAGCTTTCAAGTTTCTCCAACACACTATGTCACTCGATCAACTTCATTTTGTTGATTATACCACGGTTTATTTGAACAAATAGTATGTTTTTCCTTTGCCTCCACTTGGTATTCGCTGAAATTCTTATATGTTCCCCTGTGCTTTTCCTATTGTCTTTTCACAGAAGGCTGAGCTTAAGGGCGATTTATATTCATTTGCATATTCAAAGAGGCGTAATTCTGGGAGGAGTTGGGGCGTTACATAAAGTGCATGCATGAGCGTTACTTTTCACGCTGATCGGGATTTATGTAGCGGAAGAACGTGGAAGTTGGAGTACGCACAGATTCCTGCATCTGGATTTTTCTGTGCGTAAGCACATTTCGGCTTTTGTGCTTATGCCATGTTATAGTGCGAGTTCTACGCACGGCGTTATACATGAGGCCCCAGGAGATAACCATTAGTCTAACACAAAGCAAAGTCGAAAACTGGGAATTCAAATAAACTGTTGCCAAACCAATTAAAATAAACTCAAGGTCTGAGTGAGAATTGTTACATTCTACAATCCGTAACATACCAAACACGAACGTGAATTTTTCATTTGATTATCCACAATCTTGGATGCTGATAAAATCATGGCACCATTTTACAAAGTGTAATGGTGCTGACATCATACCTTACAACCTCTGTGTCATAGCAAAGAAACCACAAAATAGCATTGCAGCAAAACAAAAACATTAAAAAAATAATACATGCAAAATTCCAGAGACTAATTATGACAAAAACTCCTATATACTGTAGATTCAATCCCTGACACTGAAAATCTCATTAAATGTTAAAGGAATTCTGGGAATACATGTGTTTAACACAAAATACATTTTTAATTTCGCCTGTATTGTTACAATAGCAAATTGGTTTAAAATAAAGTCCAAAATCTGACTTTACAAGTCTCCCACTTCTCTCTCCACTTTACTTAATACTATACCTGCTGCATGGAATCACAAATGAAGCCTTCTTCTTATGTATGCTTCCTTGCAAGTTAATAGAAAGTGAATAAAAGCTACACATATGTGCTAATATGACTGGTTATACGATATGGACAGTTTGTGGAAATGCAGCTTAAAGGCACTCACCTGAATAAACAACATCCATTAAAGTGCACAGAGAAAATGAAAACTAAAATGGTATTTATAACCTACAATGCTGTGCTCTTTTAAAAGTTCCATATTTCATCATCAAATGCCTCAATATGCATTTCATTTGTACCCATTACCTCTAAAATTAAATTAGCAACTGAATGTGTAATAAAAATGAAGACCAGCCATTTACAGCTGCCGAAAAAACAATCGACTCTCTATTCACTGTCAGGGTCACAACCATATGCCAAGGATTATTTTAAGTGACAACAAAACCTGGAGATGATTGAGAGAAGCTGAAAGATGTGGTCAGGGACAAACCAGGGTCAAAGACAATCAGAACCTGGCACCGGCATTTTGGTTGCTATAAGTAGTAGAACCTAAAATATTATCCATCCATCCATCCATCTTCTAACCCGCTGAATCCGAATACAGGGTCACTGGGGTCTGCTGGAGCCAATCCCAGCCAACACAGGGCACAAGGCAGGAACCAATCCTGGGCAGGGTGCCAACCCACCACAGGACACACACAAACACACCCACACACCAAGCACACACTAGGGCCAATTTAGAATCGCCAATCCACCTAACCTGCATGTCTTTGGATTGTGGGAGGAAACCGGAGCGCCCGGAGGAAACCCACGCAGACACGGGAGAACATGCAAACTCCACGCAGGGAGGACCCGGGAAGCGAACCCAGGTCTCCTAACTGCGAGGCAGCAGCGCCACCACTGCGCCACCGTGCCGCCCCTAAAATATTATTTAAGTGGCTAATTCATTGTTTAATCTGTTCAAGTTAGGAATGCTGAAAAAATACCTGGCTCTCAAATAAAACACTAACAGAGTAAGCTCAGAAATATTCAATTCGTCTAACTCAGGGATGAACAACATCAGTCCTGGAGGGCTAAAGTGGCTTCAGGTTTTTTTCCAAACCAGTTTCTTCATGAAGAGTCAATTATTGCTGATGAAGCACTTATTGCTCAAGGGTCACTTTGACGCTTCATTGTAGTTATATCGCTTGTTACAATTTTGAACCCTTAATTGCTTATTTTAGTCTTAAAATGGCTGCATTCACTTCTTTGACTTTCTCCTTATTAGCAATAAGATGCAAATGACAAAGAAACCAGAAGTTATCTGTTTAACTTGTCTCCATTTTCTCATTGTGAGCTATCTTGTTTAATAAAATATTTGAAAGGAAACTGAAGAGAAAAGATCGGGAGCGGTTTCCCTAGACGTTCTTGTATACTCAAATATGGGGATGGATATTTGAGGAGTAAACCGCAAGACAATGATTATATTATATTATGCACATTAAAGAACTATCAACAATAGATGGAATCAAATTAATAATATATTGAACAATTATAAACGTAAAGTTGAATAA
This sequence comes from Polypterus senegalus, assembly GCF_016835505.1. Taxonomy (NCBI): domain Eukaryota; kingdom Metazoa; phylum Chordata; class Cladistia; order Polypteriformes; family Polypteridae; genus Polypterus; species Polypterus senegalus. The sequence continues at coordinate 106,933,537 of NC_053161.1, forward strand.
ATCGGGCTTTGGAGCTGCATGAATAAAAGGTAAAGTAGTATTTCCGGTTAGCGGAAATAGCCCAAAAGTTAATAGAAATCTATGTTTTGTGCCTAGTACTTGTATGCAGAATTTGGTTGACCTAAGTGAAAGCATACTCAAGTTCTCGTGTTTACATACACCAGTGTTTTTCATCCTTTTCACTGGAGTGGAACCCTGCGCGAATGGTTACCTTGCTCACGGAACCCTGTGCAATTATCCACCAGTATGTCCTATATCATTAGGACTTTTCTGGCGGAACCCTTGGATTCCGTGGAACCCCGGTTGAAAAACACTCACATACACACACACACGCACACACACACACAGACATAATTCCAAAAATGGTATTTTTGGACTCAAGGATGTCCAATGAAATGTTTAAGATTCATCAAAATCTCGAAATGGAATTTTTGGAGAATTCTAATACTTTCCCTATACTTCATATATGAAAAAGTGAAGGACTGAAAATTACTCATCCGTTTTAGGCTTCAAATCATTTGGATCATATCCTTGGAAAGGAAAAAAAATCTATGGTATAAGAATGACCTGATATTGTAGATTTAAAACACTAACAAGCCATAAAAAGAAATAAGGTATGATATTGGCAAGGACTGGCTTCTAATTTGGCAAGTGTGTTGAAATTAAAACCATCCAGGACCGACATTGCTTAACTCCGGTCTAAATGGAAAGCTTAATTAATGAAACAAGTTGAGTCCTTTATATTCATTCTTCTAGTGAATATTCAAAAGAATATTTAAGTACTCAAACTTCTCACAGCAATAATGTAAAACACATAAAAAGATACAAAATGACCTTGTTGTTGTTATGAGTACAGATTCCTCTATCTATTTTCAAATTTGCTCTGTCCACTTCAAAGGTGGAAGAAGATGTAGTTAACCCTGCGACCATAACAAGAAGGCAGATTCCCAGAGTGGAATAAAGCCTTCCCATCCCACTAATTCAAAATGTGACAGTTTACAGCTGCTAGTCTAACACAATGTCTTCAGCCTCTTGAAGGACATTTAATTCGTAATGTTGGCTTTATTGTTTAATCAATCTCTTTACAAGATCTTCTCTTTAATCTTCTCTTTACCGTTTCTTGGTGTGTCTAAAACAGTTTTATAAAAACTGTCAACCTCTGCTTTGGTTGTTTTCCATTCGTTTTGATTTTGATTTATGAACCTTGTCTTTGATTGGCCCTTTTGCAGTTGGTTTTGCTTAGATTGTCTTTCAGTTTTATGATCAGCTGTTGCTTACATCTTCTTCCTCCTTCTGATTCTGATTCATGATGTGTTCAACTAAATTAACCCTTTTTTGTCCATCATTGTCTTCACATCATACAAGTTATCTTAGAATGGCTGTCTGCTCAATGGGCAGGTAACTGTTTATTTCCAATTTGATGTGACGTGGATTAAGATGATGACGAGTTACTAAGTTCTGAGAATAATGCAAAGACGGAAAAAGTCTCAACTGGGAAAACCCCTTTAACTGCCATTGTGTTGAGGCAAAAGGAAGAAATGCAGAAAACAATCCAAACGTTGCTGAGTTCTTAGAAACACAATTTCAGGAGGGCCTGTTGTGTTCTCTTTATGGTCTTTTGGTCAAATGACAACAATTTCCTGTCACAGAGCCCCTTTATTCTTCTGGGCCAGAAGGGGTGGAGCTGAAGGTGGAGTAAAAGTGATGCCACTATTCTTCTTCCAGGCAGTGTTCCTCCATTCTAGGGAGGTGGGAAACGTAAAGTGTGTGAACAACTGTTCTCTTTCTCCACCTTGCAAAAGCTGTATGCCCTTAAATAGGCCCCCATAAGAAACTCATCACACTTCCATGTTTGACTGTATAAGCGTGATACCCTGAAACATGCCAACAGGCGGAGTAATTATAAACTTTAAACAAATGGTACCCTGATCTTTTTCACACTGAAATGACAATGCAACCAGCTCCATGTACATAATATATACAAGATGACTGATTAATGCAAGCAAAAAATTGAACATGTGAGTAATAAAATAATATTACACAGTTTAATGATACAGTCCTTGGGTATTTAAAAAACTGATTTCATCATACAGCTCTTATTTACCACCATCAGCTCTGCCCTTTTACAGTTCTTTCATTGAATTCTCCATTAAATGTTGGCAGTTCCCCAGAACATTATGACACAAATGAGAGGAAAGAAGAAGAGAAAAACCAATGACTAGCAGGTTTTGATGTAATGCCCTTTTAAAATTTACTTTGCAGGTACATTGAAAGTGTTTTACTCATTTTACAGCAAGTCTTTCAAAGATTAGAAGCTGCAAAAGCACAAAATGGTATAAATTAATGTTAAACTCTGTTCGTCTTTTTTTCGTTTCTAGGCAGCCATAATGTCAGTTATGTATTAAGTCTAAATTCAAGAAAAAGAAAATTGAATCTGAGTTCAATGTACTTAAGAACATTCCTGTAGGGACAACTTGCCAGCTACTTCTCTGCTATAATACAGCCAAGTCTTAAAGATCAGAACGATGAACTTACAGTATGTACAATTAGTGCACAGCCATGCACTCTGACCTGCAGTATAGTTCAAATAATAAGAATTGTTCACCCATTTTAAGATTATTTTTATCAGATTTACTAAATTGTTGTCATCAATCTGAATGCAATTACTTTGGTACCTCACTCATGCAAATGCTACAAACGTGCTGTCTTTTTTCTGCATTAGAGGGAATCAATCCTCCATTTACAATGGAGTACTTTATTATTTTCCATATTTGTACTGTATATGTGTTTTTTTTCTCTTTTTGGTTATGATAGCAAATATTAATTTGGTACAATTGGTTTGTTTCTATGAAACTGAAGGGAAAAAGAAGCCCCTCTTGTACTCTTTCCTACTCGAAGTCCATGGGCTCAGAGCAGCAGCTCACCGACTCACCCAGCATATACTCTGCCCAGGACACTGGCAAAGGGCAATGATGGCAGCAGCTTGTGCAGGCAGGCACGATCCCAGTCGGCAAGACCAGATCCAGCTGTTGGTGAGTATGCAGGTGTCTTTACAGTCTTAAAGTGTGCACTATAGGATGATGAACTAAAAGTGACAGTGAGCTGAAAAATGTAGAGGATTCAATTAGTTTAACTTTGAATACTTTAAATAAACACTTTTGAAGATTTGTGGTTTGGGCACAGAGACTGCTTCTTAGCCTACAAATGAATAACTGACAAAGATTTAAATATTTGGCATGCCTGCACAAACTAATGTATGGGAGAGGCGTGTTAAGTTTCCTCCGAAAATTCTTGGCAAAGCTTATCATCTGAAAATATTATTCATTTACTAGAGTCTATTAAAAGAATACTCCACCCAAAAATGGCATTTTTTGTATGTGACTTACCCCATGTAGTGTTTGGTGATGCCAAGAGAAATTTTCAGTCTTGTGTTTTCATTTAGATTGGAAATAACAAAGTTTCTGATAAAACAGGCATCTATGGTAACCAACACTGGACAACAGCAAGCAATGGCAAAAATGCTGATGAAAAAAATCTCACATTACTCATGTCATATAATCCACATACTGTATCAAGTCATACAATTGTATGCTCACAATGTCCAAAAAATGTATTTTCACAAAGTGAATAAATTGTTAAATAAAATACTGGAAAATGCTCTTGTGAAGGTAAATGGAAGGCAGACAGACATGAACAACTTTCCTCTCATCATTACGTTTATATTCACTGCTGTGAGCCTCAAGTGGAGTACCTCTGCATTATAGAGAGGTGGTCTGTGAAACTCATTATGCAATCATGGAAAATGCACTTTAAGTACTCTAAGGATGTAAAGTATACCTGAATTAATCTGGGCTGTTTGTGTTGGGTCATTCATTTTTCCAAAATCGCTCTGGCATGTATTCTATATCCTAAAATGCGTCTGTGACGATGCCGGTCCCCTATAGACTACCTGTTCCTCCATGGGAGTCTGCTGAACTAATACCGAGTTGAGCTGACAAATGAGGACAATTCACTGATGAAGCGAGAGGATGGTGAAAAAAGTGCTTTTATTAACAACAAACACAAGTAAAACCAACAAAGTGCCTATATAAATCCATAAAAATCAAATAAAAAGTGGGGATAAAGCAAAATCAATAAATAAATCAGTTAAAATCCAAGGTTAAAATACAGTCTAACTCCTCCTGATCTCAGCCCACCTCCTTCTCTTTCTCCCCGGCACACCCATTGCTCACGTAGCCAGTGGAGACTCAGCAGCCACAAGCACCTTTTGGCCGACCTCCTTCTTGGCTGCCTCCAGGCATCACGGCCAGACTGTCCAAGGGTTGCTCTTCTCCCTTCTTCCTTCGTGCTCACATGGTCACACCTCGGAAGCCTAGGGAGGGCACCTGCCTTGCTCGCCACACTCCCCCAAATGTTCAGTAGGGTGAACTAGCCCCTAGAGCGCCACAGCTAACGTTCCTTCATGGGGCCCCAGCTCGTACTGTTGCCTCCTTCCAGGTGGCCAGATCCTCCTGCTAAGACTGCCTTTCACGTCTTTTAACCTCTTTCCTTCTTTTCTCCTTTTCTTTGATTCATCTGCCATCTTTGATTTCTCCCTTTCCTTGGGCCAACGTGTATATACAGTATACACTCACATCTCATTTAGTGTAGTGCCTTAATCACACGCCGCTGGAAGCCAATGAAGCAATTGAGAACGATCGCACCCACATGTGCAGGTGTGACTCGCTCCAAATACTTCATTAATGCCCCGTGGTCGTGCAATTGTGCCCATGGAGAGCAACACGGCTCTATGAATTTAAAACTGGCCTTTTTTTTTTGAAGCTGCGGACTCGCTATACCATAGTGTCACCATTTAAAAAAAAAATGTCTGCCAATTTCTGCCAAAACTACACAAGAACATAATAACACCAGGCTCTTTGGTTCAACTCCATATGAAGTGACACAGAGGTTAACATTGAAGTTATGAGGAAGTGCCATTAGAGCTGTAGCCAGGATGTACTTCTTTACTCAAAGAGCTCTGAGAATCTGGAACAAACTACCGAGGCATGTAGTTGAATCAGAAACTTTGTCAACCTTTAAGAAGAATCTGGGTGAGATATTAGGCCAGCTTAGCCATTAGCTAAAAAAAATGAGCTTGATGGAATGAATGGTCTCTTCTCATTTGTCAAATTTCTTATGTTCTTATGTAACACTTTAATTTACTTGGCCATTGTCTGTTTTGAGTTTAGATGTTTGACTTGTCTTTGTATTAGCTATGTACTCCAGTTGTATCCTAAACATGCGCATGTTAGGTTGCTTAATATGTCTTGTCATCCTGAGCAGAGTTAGTTCCTCCACCCACTGGTATTGGACAGGCTGCAGCTCTTGGCAGCCCTAAGTCAGTAGGAGTAATTAATACATGAATTCAGATATATTTACCTAACAAAGAAACTACAGCATTCAAATCTTCTATGCAGAAACAAATTAATGAATCCTCTGGTGGGCTCTCTCTTTCAAACTTGTCTGGTTACTCAACAATGGCTACAACTCATGGCACTCTGTTGCTGAACGTATAAAGAAAGAGCCTGAGAGGTGTTTTAGTCTGTTTCCATAGACCTAAAAATGAATAGGATAAGTTACAAAAAATGTAAAAGTTAGTAAAACTTAGTTTATGAAAAGAAAACATTAAATTACCATTTATGCTTCTAATTTAGTTTTATTACATTTAGAATTGAAATATCTGACCTTGCCTCTGCCTTTGATGTTTGAACTTGCTTTGCCCTTTGAATCTTGTTTTTTTCCTGATTTGCTTCTGAACCTAACATTTCCCAGTTTGGTTCAGTCTTTTGTCTGGTTTTTCAACCTCTATTTCCATAAAAATACATTTTTTCTTTCACAATTTTGTGAATAATAACTTCTGGTTCCTAAATTAAACAATTCTCGGAGTCATATCTTTCTCAGTCTACACCATGGCCAGAGAGAGACACAGTGGGTGCAGTTCCTGTGCTCTTGGAATAAATATACTGTAATTTTATTTCAGAATGAATAAGGACATCTTAACTACAAAGGTGTATAATATAGATAAATAGAACTTTATTTATCCCAAGGGAGGAAATTTAGCTTTTTACATAAGCTCTTTAATTAAATAAATATACACACACACAATGGTCTGAACATACCCCAGGGTGAGTAAAATGGAAGAAAATTTAAAAGGTAAGAAAACTTGGCAGTCCCAGTCCCAGTGAGGTATTATGCAGACATGTTGCTGTTGTTATAAAGGAGCCCCAGTAGCATTGACATACTTCTGCTGAATAATTTGTTGGCTGAAAGTCGTCAGTGTCAGTGTGTCACAAAGAGAATGTGCAGCATTGTTCATAATGGCACTCAATTTCATCCTTTGCTGCAACCTCCAGGAGGTCCAGAGTGTGTCCCATAACCTAGCCAGCCCTGTTATTAGCTTGTTGATTTGGTGGGCCTCTCTTGAAGTGATTCTACCAGTTCAGCACAGCACAACGTAAAACTTCACACTGGCCATCTCAGAGTTATAGAAGATGTAAAGAGTGTCACTACCCACATCACGCCTGGACAAACTTGTTAAGAAGGCAGGCTCTATTGTAGGAGTAAAGTTGGTCAGTTTAACATCTGTGGCAGAGCGACGGGCATTAAGCAAACTCCTGTCAATCATGAAGAATCCACTGCATCCACTGAACAGTGTCATCTCCAGACAGAGGAGTAGCTTCAGTGACAGACTTTTGTCACTGTCCTGCTCCACTGACAGACTGAGGAGATCGTTCCTCCCCCACACTATGCGACTCTTCAATTCCACCCGGGGGAGTAAATGCTAACATTAATTTTATTTTAATTTTTTTCATTTTTATTACTATTTAATTTAATATTGTTTCTTTGTTTCAGTATACTGCTGCTGGATTATGTGAATTTCCCCTTGGGATTAATAAAGTATCTATCTATCTATCTATCTATCTATCTATCTATCTATCTATCTATCTATCTATCTATCTATCTATCTAAAGGAACGCAGTCTCCTAAGAAAGAACAGCCTGCTCTGCCCTTTCTTATATAGTCCCCCTCTGTATTATGAGACCAGTCTAACCTGCTCTACCACCTCTACAGCCACTTCCTGAATAGTGACTGAACACTTAGGGTCTTGGGTGCGGTGGAAGTCTATAACCAGTTCCTTGGTTTTGCTGATATTAATTTTCAGATAATTCTTTCTGCACCCAGAAATAGAGTTCTTCACTTGAATTTGGATATAGAGAATACTGTATTTATTTGTTATTGATCAAAGTTCAAATTCATTTTCATTTGTAAAGTTAACAGTACTTCAGTGTAGCAAAAATGTGAAGAGAACTGAGTCCATACTGATTTGTTAAACAAATAACATTTTATTATTCTATTATCAGTGTCCAAGTGAAGAAATTCTCAGTAGAGTACTGATGTTACATGATACACCAATAATGATTATGTTCAGGGCAAAACACATTTCTTTCCTATAATACAGGCTACTAATAAAACTGCATTCAAACTTCATGCTGCACAACACTGAAGTAAATCATTTTCTGAGAACTTTACGCTATGTCATATTTTTTGTAGGTGAACTGTATGCCAGCAGCATGAGTAGTAAGAGTGCTGACCCAAGGAGGGCACACAATGTTGGTGCCCAGAGAAGAGGTCCAACACGTTCAGCAGGGGTATGTATGACATTATTCCTTATTTTGCTTGAACTTTAAAGTTGTTCTTCAAGTTGTGTGTGAAGTTGTTCTTCAAGTTGTGTGAGTTTTGATGCTATTATCAAAATGGTCATTTTCCTATTAAACCATCAGCTAAAATCAAATGAGTTGTGAATGGACTGAATGCTATATTTTTTTAGAATAGGCACTTTAAGAAAACTGTTTTGAATACTCTAAGTACATTTAAAAACACCTAAATCAATGTGGTTAGCAACTCTATCAGTGGGAAGAGAATTCCTTTTAACAAGAAATGCCAGATGTCAGTTTAACGAGAAACCGACTCCCCAATACGGACAGAGAGAGAGCTAATCAAGACTGAGCTGTGAGCTCATTATTCTTTTGACTTCTGTTCAGCATATATGGCCTTGAGCTGGCTTCTGTCCAAATGAGTTCACACTCAGTTTTAAAGCAAGTAGCTGACACAAACTCATTATGCAATCATGGAAAATGCACTCTAAGTACTCTAAGGATGTAAAGTATACCTGAATTAATCTGGGCTGCTTGTGTTGGGTCATTAATAAATAGTTACAAAAGGGATACTAGGAACTTCTTAATTTTTCATCATACCTAGAAAGTGGGCGATGGGGGGTATGTTGGTGATATGTACAGATTTACAAAAATCCCTACAGATTTTATTTTTTTCTCCAGCCGTCTGGAGTTTTTTTGTTTTTTCTGTCCCCCCCGGCCATTGGACCTTACTCTTATTCTATGTTAATTAATGTTGACTTATTTTGCTTTCTTATTGTGTCTTTTATTTTTCTATTCTTTATTATATAAAGCACTTTGAGCTACTGTTTGTATGAAAATGTGCTATATAAATAAATGGTGTTGTTGTTGATGTATGTAATGATGCTAAGTTTGCTTCAGTTAGGTTTTACTGTAGAAATAAAAATATATGCAGTAATGCACTGATTTGCAATTGTCAAAACTGACATACGAGAGCAAAACAGAAAAGGTTAGTACCTTTTCAAGCAGACTATTGTATAAAGATTGAGAAGGAAAATGAAGAGATATAATAGAGAATGAGAAAATAAAGATGTGCATTTATTATTCAATTGGACTCTTTCTAACTAATCAAGTTTGCTTTTTAGAAACAAAAAAGTTAATATTCTATGGTGTGGCTATTATACAACATATTCTGCCATCTTTTTTATTTATCTTTTTCTTAAAATATGCAATTTTTAGCCCTTACTGGTATGCATTAAATATCAGTCATCAGTCAGTCTATCTCTAACCGTCTTGATGCAATTCAGGATTGTTGGCAGGGCAGGAAGCAGCCCTGGATGGGAGCCAGTCGATTGAAGGGCTCTGTATTTAAAATGTATTTTTTTATTGTTCTTTAAGCAATAAGCAAGGTATGAACTGTGTTAAAAGAGAACTCAGCCCATCTCTAACAGGCTGCATTACTAATGAAAACCTTTTCTTTTACAAATTATATACTCCTGCACTACTCTGCCATGTATATGTTCATAAATATATATTACATCATTCATATTTTGTCTGTTTCAAACACCACTGAGTAAACATGTAGGTACAGAAACATTTTTAAAGTTGGTTTCCCAGCTGGCAAAGACTTGCTGGAAGAATAGGGACATTAAACTGGCACATGATGTGGGACGAGTTCTTTAAAAGACGGACACCTATGATGGCAGTGCGCACAGACACAGCGGTTGAGAGCTCTTGTGTGAGATATTGTTTGTTTGTTGTTATTCTGATCGTATTTCAGAAATTTCACCTGGGTTGATCAAACATAATTTGGTACAGTCGTGAATCACTGTCACAAATCGGGATCATGCAACAAAAACTGCCCGAAATGGATAATTATAATTTTTTACATTATTTTACAAATCCAATCAGTTTTTTTTTTTATCTGTGTATGTATGAGGATGTGTGTATGAGTGATGAAAGCATCTGTGGGAGAGCTGTTTTAAATTTTATTGTATTGTTCTCAGTGCAATGACAATAAAAGATATTCTATTCTATTCTATAACTGAAAAGTCCCTCCATATCTGGTTTGTCTGAAGAGGTGCTCCAGAAATAACTAATCTGTTGGCACCAGTATGAAAGAGTGGACATGGGGAAATGGTAGGCACACATGAGAACCATTTTAAAGCTATTTGGGGGCTGCAAAGCTTTCTCACATACACTAGCAATCAAAATAATTACATTTTTGTAATTTTCAAAGTCACTGCTTATCCGAGTTGAATGTTATCTCAAAACGAATAGAAGAGACATATTGCAATCATAATTCATCAGTGAAAACTATCCCACATCACAAAATAAATGATTTAAACAAGATAATTGAAGAAGGTCAGCAATCAAAATCAGAGAACAAGTTGTACTAGTTAACAGCTGGTTCTGTCTGGAAATGTCTTGAAATACCAGGCAACGCCAACCAAATCGTCAACCTTGGTAGGCTTTTTGCAAGATGGTGAGCTGCTCTGGGGTCACTGAAATGCTGTGATGTCGGGTTTTTCAGATGAAGGCTGATGAGATGACCCTTTCAGCCAGTGGAAGAGAAGTTGGTCATTCTAAGAATGTAATAACTTGAATATTGAAGCTGTACAAAGAAGCAAAAAGAAGAAAAAAGGCCAGTGCCCTCATAAGATGGATGCACGAGAAAACAGGAAGATCCAGAAACTCGGTGGGGTTCACTTCAATACAGCAGCTAGAACTGCTCACCAGTTCAGTGCTGAATAGTTAAGAATTTCTCTTGACTTACGGTGTCTCATTGTCTGAGAGAATTGGGACTGAAGGCTCACTCCAGAGTGAATAAGCCATTCAACAGCAAGAAGAATAAAAAAGCTAGACTAGCCTTTGCTGAGGAGCATGTTGTGTGGAGTGAGGAGAGCTGGTTCAAAGTATATTTCAGTGACAAAGGTTTAATTTAGTTGGTTCAATTGAGAAACATGTTTGGCATCAATCTGGGAAAAGACTGAACCCAAAGTGTGTAAAGAAGTCATTAAAGTTTGGAGAAGGAAGCATCATGGTGTTGGGATGTTTGGGGATGGTTACAAAAAGTGTGCCACCACAGAAAAAAGGTTGATAAACACTGCTGTACACCTTTGCTTCTAGCACGCAAAAAGTCCTCCTAGCAGCTATCTCACCTAAAAACTGACACCATGCATTACTTGGGTGATTATGTTGCGTTCAATGCATAAATTAGCGAAGATGCTGCAAACTGGAATGATGGGTAGGGATAAGTATTATACTGTACTTCTATTTCATAGAATTTTGTCTTTATATTAGGGCAGTCAGCACTGCATGCTACCTGACAGACTGGCAAGTTAAATAAAGAAGTAGTACAGACTTATTTTGGTTTTAGTGCCACTCAAAGATAATTTATTTTGCACTTACATAGTATGACATTGATTCGATCTTCTTACAGAAAACATGAAATGGGAAGAAATAAAAACACACAATTTTTATCTTCATTACTTTTCTCTAGCATTGCACTAGGTAGGGCTGGGCGATCAACTGATAAAGCTAATTATCGTGAAATAACATTTCCTCAGTAGAAAGATACGGCTCATACAGCTACATGCCAAGGAGAATGCTAATGTGTATCAGTACCTCCTTCAATGACATGCAGTTCTACCCCTCACCTCATTATTCTCCACACTGCAAACAATTCTTAGAAGTGGAGAACATTAAAGTGATGAAATGGCCAGCCCAGAGTCCTGATCTGAACCCGATTGAGAATCCCTGGAAGATAACTGGTGACAAAGTTAAGAGTAAAGAAACCCACTACAGTTACAGAATTGTGGAAGAAGCTGGAAGACAAGCGGAACAAAATCAAGCCAGAGCAGTGCAAAACGTTAGTCATGTCCTACAGACGCAGAGGTGCCAAAGTCATTGAAAGCAAGGGCCTCTACACTACCTACTAAATGTTGAAAACTGTCAAAAAGCATTGACAAACTTCTTTTGCAATACTGTTGTAACATTTCTCTAAATCTGATAGCTGTAGTTTTTTTTTTATTACTTTTTTTGCCTTGGTAATTTTTGAAACATTGTAGTAAAACAATAATCATGCCTACAGCTAAAATGACATTATATTTTTTAGCAGTGACAGCCATCAGTATTTGAAAGAAACCATTTTTCATTAATTGTTCTCAAATTTTGATCACTAGTGTAGGCAGGTCCCTGCTGCTTATGTTAAAGATACAAAGTGTTTGGGGCCCTTAATCAGGATTAAACTATTTCTGGATAACAAATGATACTTCCACATCTTTTTCCAATCTGTACTTTTATTTCAAAGTGACATGCTGAAATTTTAAAGACTAAATTAGCTATTTCACCGCTGGTATCTTAAAGCAAAAAACTGATACTTGCATAAGTTTTCATATTGTGTAAGTCTGCGTATTCTGATTTGATTAAAGCTGCCTTAATGAGCATAGTTTTTGTCTTCTGGAATTCACAAAGAAAAAGAATTTACAATCTAGTGAATTCATGAAAAATATTTAACTTTAAAGCTTTAGACATTCATGTATTCACTCATAAATGTTTCGTAAGTACTTTGCCATTTGGAAATTGAAGTCTGTCCTGGCAGGTATTACCGACAATACAGAAGATGACAATTGCCCCTAGACAGCTTGCAGAATCTTTCTTTGAGTTCTCATGAATAAAGCTTCAAATTAAAGTTTACATCCCTGTCATGTTGTTAGGTTGTCCCTCAGCTGCCTGCAAATATACGTCTACTGTTTTCAACCTGTGACATTCAAGCTGGCAAAATTCATGCTGGAAGTGCAATATTAGACAATATCCTGGAATTTGAAAAATGAGTAATGTTTTGACAATTCGTTTTCAAAACCACATTTTGAAAAGCCACAGATTTCACTGCATAAACAATGTTTACCACATATGTAATGTCGATGGCATGGTTCCTAATCCAAAAAGCAGGTACCTTGATTGCCACTTGATCATGTTACCACTGTATTCTCAAAGAGTTCATCTACTTTGTTTTTACAAGGAAATTGCAAGTAGAGCAACTGCAGTGGCTGGTTACATCATAAATGCCATATTATATCAATACTGATTGGGAATTAAGAAAAACAACTAAAGCAATTGATTATGATGCTACACCTTATGAATAAATTTTAACTGACAGTATAGTGGGATGGCATGGTGGCACAGAGTTAGCACTGCTGCCTCGCAGTAAGGAGACTGAAGTTTGTGTCCCAGGTCCTCCTTGTGTGGAATTTGCATTTTCTCCCCGTCTCAGCGTGGGTTTCCTCCGGGTGCTCAAGTTTCCTCTCTTGGTCCAAAGACATATAGGTTAGGTGAATTGGTGATGCTAAACTGGCTTTAGTGTATATGTGTGTGTGTTTACCTTGCTGTGAATTGGCACCATATGCCCTATGCTGACTGGGATAGGCTCCTGTACCCCTCCCTCTCGACCCTGGTCTGGGTTAAGTGGGTTAGAAAATGACATGACAGTACAGTTTTTAAGTCTAAATATATCCATTCAGTGTTGATTAATTGGTGCTCTGGCAGTTTTCCCTGTAGGAGTTGGCATTGTTAATGCCACTCTCAAATTTGGGAATGGATAATTCACTGCCTGCCAAACAGAATCCATCACATGATGGAGTCACCTCTGGATGGCTGCTCAGTATTTCTGACAGCTGCCTGAAGTATAAGCATGTTTTTCTTCAAACACCTGTCCTCTTAAATCACTCTTGGCTTTTAAAATTATACTTTTTTACATTATAATTTTCTTCTTCACATGATGTTACCATTAAGAGCTGCTGTCATCTTACACTTTAGCATTATACTGTAGAGCCGCTTATTTTTTTCCTTTATTTATCTGTCCAAATTGTAATAAGATCACCAGTCTACCCTTCATGTAGAACTACCCCGTATGGCATTCATCTTACATTTGAAAAAAAACAAATTTAATATTTTCACTACTGAATATTGTTCACTACCCATGTTACGCAACATCTTTGACCTCAAACTCAGACCATTGTCTTGTTCATGCTGACAGCTCTTCTGCAATGGATCTTCATTTTCCTAGATAAAATGCATTGTTGCAGGTTTGAAAGCTATTAATGGTGTCCATTTTAAGGAAACTACTCTCCCACTGCTGATATTTGCATTGTTGAGTTTTTGACAAGATGAATTTCTTGCGGATTTAGCAAATTTAAATGTTGTTTCTTAATTGCAGCAAGTGATATTCAGTGACGTACTGTAGTGGTATATGAAGCAGAGTGGTATTATGGGTTCAGACCTTTCCACCTGAACTGACTTGTAGCATTGGCTATGAAAGGGCAAAAGGGATTAACCAGGAAGCATAATTCTCTTAAAAATTATAGTCTGAAACCATGTCACTTTTGAAAAGTCTAAATGCAATACTGTGCAAAAAAGAAGTATAAAGTCATACTCCATTAAATATTAGCGATTTTACATGGCAGCCACCACTTCTTCATTACAAGGCCACTTTAAGGTATATTTAGATAATGGAATATTCTAAATAGGGCGGCACGGTGGTGCAGTGGTAGCACTGCTGCCTCGCAGTTAGGAGACCCGGGTTTGCTTCCTGGGTCCTCCCTGCGTAGAATTTGCATGTTCTCCCCGTGTCTGCATGGGTTTCCTCCGGGTGCTCTGCTTTCCTCCCACAGTCCATAGACATGCAGGTTAGGTGGATTTGCGATTCTAAATTGTCCTGTGTGTGTGTGTCCTGCGGTGGGTTGGCATTGGTTCCTGCCTTGCACCCTGTGTTGGCTGGAATTGGCTACAGTAGACCCCCGTGACCCTGTGTTCGGATTCAACGGGTTGGAAAATGGATGGATGGATGGAATATTCTAGATAAATGGAAGTCAGTATTACATTAAAAAATATTTCATCACTATGTACAGAACATTGTCTTAAAATTGTTCATCATACAAATTTCTCTTAATTCAGACTATACAAGATATATCCGAGACCCTACTTGTGAGAAATGTCATCAGGCATTTGCTTCATTGGGTCACATTTTTGTTATATTTTTATTTAAAAGAAATCTTAGCTAACTGGTCACACACTCTAGGATTCAAGATAATTGTCAAACATCCTGGCCTGGGGTATCATCTAATAAGGTGCTGCCGCTCTTCAGGGAGAGCCTTCACTACACTGCTAGCACACCGTCCTGTATGGATCAGCCTTAGGAATCCTAGCCCACCGACCATAACACAAGAGGAAACTGATATCCTATTTTATTGTACTTTAAATTCACCTTACAATTTGTCAAGAATTTATTTAACCAAACTTGGTGAATTATTGTTAACATCTGCATATTTTTCTATCTCTGCTTATAACTTCATATTGCACTTTTTTCTTTTCCTGCACTCTAATTGGATAAGGCAGGTGCTATGTGATCCAAATAAAATATAATACTATATATATCTTAGTGTTCTGTAATGTTTACATTGTAATCTAACCTGAAAGTCAATAAAATATTTTTAAAGAGATAAAGCTTATTTATGCATAGCTTCGAAACAAAAATAAGATGCAAATAAGTCCATGGAAAGCTCTAAATTGAGTAAACATTTTAGTTTAGGTAAGGAGACCAGGGTTTGCGTTCAGGGTCCTGCCTGTGTGGAGTTTGCATGTTCTCCCCATGTCTGCGTGGATTTCCTACAGGTGCTTTGGTTTACTCCATCTGTCCAAAATATGCAGGTTAGGTAAATTAGTGATCCTAAATTGGCCCTAGTGTGTCGTTGGTGTGTATGTGTGTGTGAGTGTGCGTGAGAGTGTGCGTATGTGTGTGTGTTCCCCTACAGAGGACTGGTGCCCCGACTAGGGTTTGTTCCTGCTTTGCACCCTATGCTAGCTGGCGTAGGCTCCAGCAGACCCCCATGACCCTGTTCAGAACTAAGTGGGTTAGAAAATGATCGCCTGACTTTAGTTTAAACACTGCAAAGTGTGTCTATTACTCATTTACTGTTAAGTAACAAGACTTCAATAGACACTTCTTGAGGTCTTCATAACACTTATAGAGCATCAGTGAAGTGTTTATTCAACTCTGCAATGGGACCTACTAACAAAACGTCACTTTGGAGTGGTCTGAGGTGGCTTAACTGAGACACGTATCTCTTGATGTCACATATTTAGTATAGGACCTGTGGATTCTTCATATTAACAATAAATTTTACCATCATGTCAATATGCCACCAGCTTGGAGACAAATAACCTATAATAGCTGATATTTTATAAGTGTTATGACTACCAAAAGAAGCCTTTAGTAAGGGCTTCTTACATAAGATTAATTGTGTCATTTTTGCAGTACTTAAACTAAAGTGCTAGCCAACATAGATTGTTTCTTCTGAACCATCTTTGCACTTTTGGTTAAAAATGAGTTAAAAAATAAAATAATTGTCCCTTAAAAAATTTCTCTTTAATTGGCATGTTAGCATGCATGCAGTGTGCTGATCACTTTGTCTCTCCAATGTCAACAAAGTCAAGCTGAGTAGTATTGCACAGTCCACAACTCACCTCACTCAACTCAACTTACACATTCTCGTCTTTTCATGTCACCGTCACAACAAATGAATAGCTAGCTAGATAGATAGATAGATAGATAGATAGATAGATAGATAGATAGATAGATAGATAGATAGATAGATAGATAGATAGATAGATACTTTATTAATCCCAAGAATATCTTGTTCCCTTGTCTTCTTGTTTCAATATCAGGCTCTGCCAGTAATTATGGGGATTGCAAAGAGCCTGTGGTGAAATTCCAGTAAATCCCCAAAGTTGAAATTACGTCAAGAGTTTAACATTGATAAATACAACAGACACCCTAAAAGCACCTTTACTTTTTCAACAGTTTTTTCTTCTTCTTCTATATGGATGGAGTCTTAGTTTAAAGGTTGCAGAAGAATAATGAAAGTTAAAAACTAGAAAAGACCTTAAAGAATTATGTCCCATCAAGCGTTGATTCCAACTTTGTAGCCAGTGTTTCCAGAAGAGGCAGCAGCTCCCTCTGATTCTAAACTGTATATGGATGGATGGATGAAGCAAAGAAGCAGGTGATTTCTGAGTTACTTTTGACTATAACCTACTTGTTTGTTCATTAGTTGACAACTCCAATCATTTTATGTACTGTAGATGGCAAATATCTTCACCATTGATAGAGCCTTGTTTGTATTGTATAACCACAAAATGAACACTATTTGTTTATTGCGATAATCTGTTTTGGGATTAAAGAGGAGTAAGCAGTTCTGCTAGCTCAAATCCCAGCCTAGCCACTGTCTGTGTGACATCTGCACCTTCTCTTTGTGTCTGTGTGGATTTTCTTTGGGTACTCCAGTGTCCTCACACATGCAAAAGAAATGCATACTCAGCTCTTGTTTAGCCCAGAGTTGGTGTACTCCAGTCTTCATCCATGAGCGGTATGAGCTATGAGGAGAGATTAAAAGAGTTGAACCTTTTCACTTTAACAGAGATTAACAGGCAACATGAAATTGAAATGTGTAAAAATTTGAAAGGAATTAGTACAGCGGATCCCAGCTGTTACTTTAAAATAAATTCTTTATCATGAACACAGAAGTACGGTTAAAAAACGTGTTAGCACACAAACTGGAATCTTGGATTCTTGCTGTAGCTGAGGCTTTTCAATTAAAACACAGCATTAGAAGTATAATTAAAACTAGAGGCATAAAATAATAAGACCATTAACCGACAAGATAAGACAATACTCGTATAACTTGCA
The DNA here is from genome assembly GCF_016835505.1 of Polypterus senegalus. Lineage (NCBI taxonomy): Eukaryota > Metazoa > Chordata > Cladistia > Polypteriformes > Polypteridae > Polypterus > Polypterus senegalus. The sequence continues at coordinate 106,950,955 of NC_053161.1, forward strand.
AACTACCTTTATACTAATTTAAAGATTTCCAAGATTAACTGCTGATCTTTCCTGAGGAAGCCCCAGATGTGCTCTCTTAAAGTGTTACGCTGACATTTAACAGAGTACAGCCTGAAGCTGAGCAAGTTTTAGCAGGAAAGAAACTCAAAACATTTTTGTTTCCATTTAAGGAAAGACATAGAAATAGATTAGTTATTGCCCAAGAGAAGCAGTTGTGAGACAAGGAATATGATTTAGTGTAACAACAGGATAAATCATGTGTCAGGGAAACCTAACCACTTGCAATTGTACTTTCTCTCTGGCAGTTTTCGACTAATTCTTAATAATACAGATCATTACAGCTCATTTCTAATCAGCTGAGCTGGCATTGGCAAAATATCATAATGGAAAAAAAGATCATCAATCACATATGGTAAATCCAAAAACAATTAACTGAGCCATTACACTAACATCTTAACAACTAAAAATAATGCAGGCATTTTACAAGACTATGTGACATGTTGGTCAGAGTTGGATTTCTAGAACTTGAGCTCCTCCATCTCATCAAGGATTATTTCTCAGTCCACGCTTTTACAGTTGTGTTTCTTAAACAATGGATTTCTGCTTGGCAATTCATTCAATCTGACTTAATACAAAAGGTCTTTCAAGTCATGGAAGATGCTTGTAGGCTTTGAAATAGGCCTCAAAATTTCTCAAGTCCTAGCCCTGGAAAAGCCAGGATTGACTTGAAAATGTGATGATCTTAACATTTAAATAGGCCGCAATGTTAAAGAACTTCAAGCAGACTTTCTCACTGAGCTGTGTCTGGAGATGGCAGCTCTAAAACAGTCTTATCTGGAACATCTCATATTTAAAAATCTAAATGTAAATAGAAGCAAAATAATATCATAAAAACACTCAGAAATTAATATGTAGAACAAAGCAATCATCTAGATTTATGAAAAATATGAAACTTATCATTAGACATTTAAACAGCAGATGAGCAGCTAAAACTGAAATACAGTGCAACCATATTACTGGATTTCAAATGCAAAAATACAAAGAAAATATAATGTTAATGCAAACTAAATATGGTGTTTATTCACAGGGAGGCTATAACATGTATTTAGTATGAACTGCAACTATATAAGCAATAAGGACAGAGTCTAAAAATATATATTACAGTAAGGCATCTAGAGGAGTAAAAGCCCATTGCTAATTTCATACCAAAAACAAAGTGTAGAAAATATCTTGACAGTTTTTCCCTCTCTTGTTCTAGATCCACAATTCACATGTTTCAAGGCACACAAATTTTGTTTTAAAGCAGTTCTCCCTTCTAAAAGACACATCTGTCACAAAGTTCATTTAGGAATTTACTTCACGCCTGCAGAGTTACACCTTGATATAAGTACAGTATTAAATCTCTTCCTGCTATAAACATCTGCGTTTTTTTTCTTAGAAAAGACATGTTCAATTTAAGTCAGAACTTTCACTGATATTATGTTTATCATTACATAGTTTTGAACATCCTCTGGAGAAGCCTGCTCTCCTGCTTTATGTTACTTGATATTTTAATTTTAATCATCTTTTTCCTTGTTTAGTTTCTACACTTGTGAGGTTAGGATTAGGGTTATAATGGCATGGCTTTAACTTAATTCGATTTGTATTCATTATTTAATAATATCATATCTAGTTTTTGGGTTTTTTAAAGATTCATTTAATATTTTTTCCTAAATTTTGCATATCTGTTTTTTCTTTTTCTGATTTTCTACCCAAGTTCTTGTTTTTTTCCTTTTATTTGGAAACAAAATATAACACCGCAACTCAATCAAAAAAATGGAAATAACATAGCAAGTTCATTTTTATTCTTTGGAAACAATCCAAAAAATTCAACCAGTCAACCACTACCTGTTAAAGAGAGGTATACAAATTGCTCCTGTCGATGTTGGCAGGTTCTGTCTGTGTCAGCAATGCCACATATCCATTCTGTTTGTGCATGTCCTATTAATAATTGCATACTACCACATCTTTTGTAGCTGAAAGAAGGAGTCAAAGCCAAATTTTGTGCCCCCTCCAACCCCTTGTTGGCAGAGCATCCAAATCATGGGTTGTGTTGCATTTGTCACAGTATAAGCTGTCAGTTGCGAACAAAATCCAAGCTTCAAAGGCCAGGGGTAAGCGAGTATTTGCATGACAGACAGACAACCCTTACGATATTGTTTACAGTATAGACAAAAGCCAAGCAAAATGACACCTTTTATTGGCTAACTAAAAGAATTACAATATGCAATCTTTTCGAGGCAACTCAGGCCCCTTCTTCAGACAAGATTACAAATTACAAGGGGCCTGAGTTGCCTCGAAAAGATTGCATATTGTAATTCTTTTAGTTAGCCAATAAAAGGTGTCATTTTGCTTGGCTTTTCTCTACATTCATAATGGCTAACACGGTAAAACACCCTAGTACTACAGATATTATTTATATAGATGAAGCAAAGGATCTTGTTGCAGAAATGTGTTATTATTGACAATCACATCACATTACACCCTTGTGCAAATTAATTGAAACAAATTATGAACACAACAAAAGTCAGTTTTGCTCAATTTTTACTTTCTCGTATAGAAAGTACTGTACAGTGAAACAATTGTAAATGTCCAAAAATTCAGTGTAGAGATTTTAGTAATTCTCGACATTTTAGACCTCACTGACTTTCTTGTATACAAAGTATAGGGGAAGTAATGGAATCCTCCAAAAATTCCATTTTGAGATTTTAATGAATCTTGACGTTTTAGAAGTCCCTAAGTCCGAAAATACCATTTTTGGAATTAGGTCTGTGTGTCTGTCTGTGTGTGTGTGTGCGTGTGTGGGCGTGTGCATGTGTGTGTATGTAAACACGATAACTTGAGTACGCTTTCACTTAGGTCAACCAATTTTTTCATACAAGTATTAGGAACAAAACGTAGATTTCTGTCAACTTTTGGGCTATTTCCACTAACTGGAAGTGGTACTTTACCTTTTATTCATGCAGCTGCAGAGTCCAATTTATTAAACTTTATGTTTATAATAATTGTTCAATTTATTATTAATTTTATTTTATTTGTTGTTGAATTGTGCTTTAATGTACATAATATAAAAATATAATCATTGTCTTGCAGTTTACTCCTCAAATATCTATCCTCTTATCCAAGCTTACAAGAAAGTCTATGGGAGACCACTCAATTTTTTATTATGAATAATATTCAGAAACTTACATCAGTGCATGATCTGACCTTCTTGACTCTTGGAAGCATCTGGATGTGATATGGCACAGAATCCGCCAACTTTGAACATTCTTAGAGGATTTTGGGGTCTCTGTTCCAAACTTTAGGAATTAGGGCCTGAATTATCTTCTCCACAGTTGTGCAGTCCATTTCACAAAGTCATTGCTTACAAACAGACCACAAATTTGGCTCAGATCATGAGAGTTTCTAGGCCATTTCTGCATGTACCCTAACCCTACCCCTAACCCTAATTTGATTATCATCAGAAAATCTCTTCATTTGTTTTGATATACAATATATTCAATATGTATTTATATGTAAGTGCTTAACAGTATACTAGACAAAGTACCCACCATTGCCTGGGTTTATTTGTAGAATGGGTTAAGGATAGAAAGCAAACATTTATGTTTTTTTTTTTTAATGATGACCTGGTTGTTTTCAAACTGACCCATTTGTCATCCACATTTTTTCTCTGTCAAAGTCCCTGCTCTGGTGAGTTGAGAATTTGTAACCATGAACATTATTATGTCTGACTCATCTTCTTAGATCAAGGTGGACAGTTCATAGTGCTTACATTCTGTAGTAAAGCCAGCAAACCAGGGGCCTCATGTATAACGCCGTGCGTAGAATTCGCACTATAACATGTCGTAAGCATAAAAGCCGAAATGTGCTTACGCACAGAAAAATCCAGATGCAGGAATCTGTGCGTACTCCAGCTTCCATGTTCTTCCGCTCCATAAAACCTAGTCAGCGTGAAAAGTAACACTCATGCACGCGCCTTCTGTCCCGCCCCCAACTCCTCCTAGAATTACTCCTCTATGAATATGCAAATCAATAAAAATCACCCTTAAGCTCAGCCTTCTGTGAAAAGACAATGGAAAAAGCAAGAGGGAAAATGGAAGAATTTCAGCAAATAACAAGTGGAGGCAATGGAAAAACGCACTATTTGTTGGTTTAAACAGTGGTATAAACAACAAAAGGAAGCTGATCGCCTGACATAGTCGCACAGTGCCTAAAATAAAAAAGAAGTCACATATTAAGTTGCCGTGAAATGGTGAGTTGTAGCCTACCGTCTGAGTGTCATATGAAAGCTTATTAGGGTACAGAGAAAAAAAAAAGGCACACAGCAGGAAAAAAGCACGAAATGTCAACTTCAATCTCAAAATTTCCACTTTAATTAGTTTATTTTGTCATTAAAGTAGAACATCATAAACTTCACCTTAAAATTGTTTAATTAACCAGTTTCTCAAATCCACATTGTAACTAAAGTAGCACGTTAAATGCTTTGTTTTGTATTTGATCTTTCATGTGCTCCATGTGTGTGAATCACTACGTACTTCCGCTTTCTCTTTCTCTAATAGGACATAGAATTCATTACATTTGTGATATTACAGCTCTCTGAATAATTAAAATACTGAGATGTATATGTGATATCTTTTTTATGATGATAGTAGTTAAAGCATGTTATTAAACAGACGAATACGGTGCGTGATTGTGCACGACCTTCGATGAAATTATAGTAGCAGTACTGTCTCTTTCAAACGTACTAATCTCCAATTCCTGTCCTTACTTTTCTTTCTCCACATACCCAATCGCCACACAATCAGCTCTGTAATAGACGTTAAGCCATCTGTAAGCTTACAACGACGATTCTTGAAAACTTTTAAGGAACATTGAAATATCTTCATAGTACATGTTTAATTATTCTATCCATCTATCCTTCCAGTGTCACGCCAGTCTCAGCAAATATACAGCGTGAGGCAGGAACAATACGTGAACATGCAAGTGCTGCGGCACCGTGTCCTTACATGTTTAATTATTAACAATACAGATTATTTAAATGAAGTTAAAGTTTTATCTCTATAATATAATCAACATATTTTGCTGCATTTCATCTTAAAAATGATATTGTCATCATATGTAAATACGCGCTTTATAAAGTGGTGCAGGTTGTGCGATATTATAACTGTAGTGCAAGTTTACAGTGGGGTAATTCTACTTATAAGTACAAACAGTTCTACAAGGAGCACTTGATGGACTTGATGGAAAAGTTTAAAGTTCTTGGGATGAAACTGTTTCTGAACCGTGAGGTCCATACAGGAAAGGCTTTGAAACGTTTTGCTGTGGCTGAGGCAGGGTGTGTTTGATGCTGTAATACCGATATTTCTCTTTCCGATCAGCTGCTGCTGTGATTCCCCACTCAGATACGGTGATATAAATACTCTGAGTGGTGCAGTGAGAGTAATATGGAAAAAGATGATCTGCTGTGGCAACCCTTAACAGAAGCAGCTGAAAGAAGAAAAAAAAGGTGCAGTGAGAGTAACAACGCTAAAGCAGTTATGGTATTTGGAATACTATGGCTATTCCCTGGACCATTATATTGTTACAAGTTAATTACAATCAGATGCATTATACTAATAAACAATATGCAACTAATTTCAGTGTATTTATAGAGCCGTGTCAGGAAAATAAAGGATAACCACACAGGAACAGTAGCACTGCTTTGACACTAGGTGCTGCCAGTCTGCAAAACCGAGCGGAGAACTTGCGTACGAAAGGGTATGAGGTACTGTGGTTTTATACATCGCGATTTGAATGTGGAAACGTTCTTACACAACATTTCTGTGTGTATGCACCGTTTATGCATGAGGCCCCAGGAGTTAAACATTAACCCTTTGATTCTCCTTTGTGTTGTGCTGCACATCCACTCTCGATCAAGCCTCACCCAACACCCACCTTTACTGTATATTACAGTAGATAGAAGCAGCATGCGGCATTGCCTGGATAAGTAATGTTTAGCTCTGGTGATTTTGTCTGCTAGTCTTGGCTTGGTTCAGATATTTAACTTGGTTAGAGCAAGCAGGTAGCACTGGTGAGCAAACTGAAGCACACAAGAAAAAAAAACATTAGGACCACCAGGGTCAAACTTTTGGGTTCCAAAGTAGTTTATCTTTTCAATATTGTCCTAGAGAGCAGCTATACAAAATTTGGTCTGTATCGGTCAAAGGCTGCAAACTGTATAGGAAATAGACACACAGATGCTTTATAATTGTGCACTGAACCTACTGGTGCAAGGGCCAATGGTCCTGTATGGTCCAGAATGTTTTGTAAGAATGTAAAAAGGATGGCTTATGTCTTTACTAATCCAGTTTGCTTGTCTATAAATGTCCTGAACAGAAGTCAGTTGAGTGCCAGGCGTATTCCATGCCACCTTCACCACATCCTGCAAGTGCTTTATGTTTTTGAGCCAAGCAGGTGCCATACTAGTGATACAGCAACTGTGCACCTGTAAAAAGTAAAATTAACTCAGGTTAGTCACCAAAAACCAAATTACGTTTGAGTAAAAAAGCCTTATTGATAATTGAATTGCACATTTCATTAAATCCATTCCTTAATCCATTTTCATTTTGTTAACATATATCCTGCAACTGTAAGTAAGACAGTTGAAAAGAAATAGAGCATGGGAGGGTGTGAAGGGGAGTGCAGTCTGCCGTAGGCAGCGGTGACTCCTGTATTATCACACTCAAGATTTGGCAGCCCCTCTGGGTTGCAATGGCACCTCAGATTCACACAGGGTTGTATGGGAATTATTATTCTTCGGCACAGCCTTGTGGGAATCTGGGGCAACCCAGAGGGGCTGCCAAGTAGCAGTTCAGGGGAGATAATGCCCTTCAAAAGCCATCTCCCCATGTCCTTCCTTTAAGGAGGCATCCCGGCTGGGTAAAGATGCTGGCTGACCCTCACGATCGATAGATAGATAGATAGATAGATAGATAGATAGATAGATAGATAGATAGATAGATAGATAGATAGATAGATAGATAGATAGATTTTAATTTAAATTAATTTTTACGGAAGCTAAATATATATATATATATATATATAAAATATATACATATATATACACTCCAAACACGTATGAACTACTGGCTTAAATAAGACATCAGTTTAAGTGCAAAAATTGTAATTATAAGTACAATAGAGTTAAAAAGTAACTGAGACTTCAATGAGGATAAATGAAACTAAGGACACCTTGACCTCAATAAGTAAATTTAAGTTACATCAGCTAAAGACACATCAGTGTGAGAGCATTTAATCTTTTTAGCAAATATCTTTAGACTTCACCTCTGCCATTTATCTTTCTGATATTCTCTTTAGAATTAAAAAATGCTAAGGGTTACAAATTTATATGGTTTTTATTATCAGGATGTGTTTTCTGAAAAGTCCTTGCTCTCTGCCCTGGTTGGTAATATACATTTAATTAAAAAGAGATTAGAGATTGAAATTGATGTGATAATCATTATTTATGTTTCCCCTGAATAAAATTTATCCAAGCCTATCTTTATTTAATGAAAACAGAGTAAAAATAAAACTTACAGAGCTAGGTTTATTTGTCCATTGCCAGTGCTGACGGAATCGCAGTTAGGTTTCTAGGCCCGCATTGTGGGGTGGGGTGTGTGTTTGTTCTTTATACATTTCCACACTCTTGGTCCAGTCTCAACAGGGTGTTGTATACATATACTGCTTGGACTATTTTGGATCCCACAATTTTGACCCTGGGGTACCTTTTCCATTTTACTACAGTGAGTTTTAAGGACAGAATGTCTTCCCAAATTTTGACCACTGAAATTCATTTTATTTATTTCAGGGCTTAAAATCTGGAAAAAGGGACTTTCTTGTATTTGAACAAAGTAATTTGTCTGGGAAAAATATTTTGAATTTTATAAGTATTTATTTATATATTCAAAACGTTTCTTTGATGCGTGACTATTTTGTGTAATAAATCTTTTGATTTTGGAAAGTGGCACATTGTTGTTTGTCTTTGGGGGGGTATGCTTTAAGAAACGCCACTTATAGAAGTTAGACAGTTCTGTCTTAGACTTATGGCAGGTGCTGCTGCTACTTCTAAATGTAGAAACTCACTGTACTATTTTTATGATTAATAGGATTATTATTAAGAATGGTTATGCAGTGGTTGAAATTGTACCTTCACATATCCAGCATTCTGGATTTGAATTCTGCATGTAGTCACTTTCTGGGAGGAAATTGCATGTTCTCAGTTTTTTTGTGTGGTTTCCTCTGCATACTGGGGCTCTCCTCCTATATGTCAAAGATGTTCAAGTTATAATAATTAACAGTTTTAATTCAGCTCTGTATGAGTGTGAACATGGGACCACCTGATGCTGCCAGTATAGGCTCCAGTCCCTGCAAAGCTGAATTGGAAAAGGCAGATAAAGAATAATTATTTAATATTGTTATCCATTTATCCATCCATCTTGTGAACACCCATGTTTCATTACAGTTTGGAGGACCCAGAGCCTTGTCTTGAAAGCATAACTGTAAGTTAAAGTGGCTTTGTCCACGTTTGATACATGCAGTGCAGCTCCAGACGTGAGCCACAGTCTTTGATTGCACCCTCTTGTCAAACTCTCACCTCAGTCAATATGAAGTTCCTTTGTAAGCCAAAGGACAAATCTAACTGAGACTGATATGGCAGGCCCTCAGCCAGATGCATTTCTGGGCCTCTCCATCTGATGAGGTAGTATCAATTACAATCAAACCACACTCTTGTAAGTTGATCCCATTTTCTCAGGCTTTACTAGGTAAAAATTTGAGTGCCCAAAACTCATCTCTGCAGACCTTGATTAAGGGCTCATTTATACTTCACGCTCAGAACACGTACATGCCCGCATCATGGCTGCCACGCATTCCCAGCGTTCATTTAACGCATCCTCTGAGCAGATCCTCAGAAATTAATATGACGCTTGCACAAGTTGCAGTACCAAGTCAGGGGGGTGCAGTGTGATAAAAATCAGAACGTGACGTCAGAGTCTCTGATTACTATCTACATGTGACAGAAAGCCTTTATGTAGATCCTCCGGGATCGAAGTGCGCTCTTCGATGTTTGATGAATGGTTCAATGTGGTGAAGCAAAATGCCGACATACAGATGCATTTGTGGTGCTTTTATATTCAAGCGTTGCATATTCCCGATCGTAATGACACGATATACAGTATTTTAAAAGTCTCACATACCATCTTTTGTGTTGTCTTTTTTTTCTGGGGCTTCCTCCTGACCTGACAGCAGCAATTGCCAACAGAACACATTAAATGTATGATTTTCCAACTTTCTGCACATTTAGAATCCTTACATTTATACTTGATATCACTTTCATGATGAAATGCATTAAAGTATGTATGTTACGTTTTACAGATAAATCGTTAACTTTGTTTAAATAATGAATACTGTTAATAATTACACACATGGGGGTGACACGGTGGCCGAGCCGTAGCACTGCTGTTTTGCAGGGAATCACATCGCTGATATTCCCTGCCTGGAGTTTATGTTTTCCTGCTGGGTTTCTCAGAGTGCTCCGGTTTCCTTCCAAAGATATGCAGATTTGGTGACGCTAAAATGACGCCAGTGTACGTGTATGCCTGTATTCACCTTGCGATGAGCTGAGGCACCGTCCAGGGATTGTTTCTGCCTCATGCCCAATGCTAGCTAGAATGGACACATCCCTGGATTGATGGATTTAATCATTAAACATCCTTTTCAGAGATATTGCGGTAAGGTGTCATCGGAATTTGATGGATGTTCCAGGCAATTCACAACACAGAGAAGCCAAACCTGTTCTCACCGTCATGATATCTTGCACTGCCACCTGGTGGATTCCTCCAGATTTACATAAAGTACACGCGCAAGTATGAACAGTAAAATGCTTGCATAGCAGGAGCGTCCGCTGCAGCATGCGTCGCGTCACGTGAAGTATAAACCCAGCTTAATAGGTCTCTGCTCCAGTTAACAACCAAAAGGTTGCAATTATGGGTATTAAAGAGACCAATGAGAAACTTTCTTTACAATCCATATCTCAGCAATAGCTCCCTGCTGCCATGGTCCTTCCTCATTCTTGGGGATGTTAACAGTATCTCTGAGAGCGCTACTTAACTTCCAACAACTAAAGAATCAGCACATAGTTTTATTAGGGGCATGTTTTAGTCAAATCATTTTCCTAATACTATACTGTAAATTTCAGACTGAGGCCTACAGTTTATTTCACTTTTCTGCAGATTCTTTTTTTCCAAGATTAACACTTTAGCAAATCTTGCTTGAAGCTGAGATAAAGTTAGAAAGAATGAGTAGATCAAGATTTCGAGAATTGTTTAAAGATATACTATAGATTCTTTTTATTTTGACTGTAAATGTGTTCTTCCGTTGGCTGAATTTTTGCAAAGCATTTTGTATAATTTAGCTCTTAAGATGTACCAATTTTTTGTATTTACAGTATATGGGTATAAACCACTTTGTCTATTCCTAGTCTGACTGAGTGTTCTTCCTAGTTAAGGGACGGTTGGAGACTAGTCAAGAGTAACCTGTCAACAATGGAGTCTTTGATAAACAGTTGACTAAACAGTGGACCAAAAATGTAAACAAGCTCATGAATATAAAGTTGGGGTGAAGGTGTAGCTCACTATGCAGGACATCCACTTCAGGTTTGCATGCCACAAACTAACTCCAAAACACATTGGTCCGTATGCTGTTGTGAAAGTCAGAGTGTCAGATGTGTATGATGTAAGAAAGCTGTACCTTCACATTTTAAAAATCCCACTTTTCCCCTTCTATTGAAGTGGAGGATGAGCAAGTAGACAAAATACCAAAAAATCTGCATCTGTGCCATTGTGGCTTTTAGGATGTTTAGTTGACTGGTGTGGTTATGTTCTCGAGGATCAGTCGTGGGCTCATTTACTGCATTTGTGCTTATTTCACCTTCAACAAACTGGAAAACCTAATAGGATGAGAGCTTTTAAGAGGAGGGCTTTGTTACAATTTTTTTTTTTTTGAACATGTAGAATCTAATTCTGCACTTTATTTGTATGTGGTATTATTTTTATCATCATTTTTCTGACGTTATTATACTGCTATTTAGATTGTTTTGTTTTTTTTTTTTGCAAATATGGGCACCACTGTTTTGTATATTTTTTTCGTTGCTGCAGCCATAGTTTTTGACGATGGCTTCCCTATTGCTGGTACATCATGGCACACCTTAAATACTGACAATGTATTCGTCCCCATGAAACAGTTAGATAAAATGGTGACACCAGTCAAATAATATAACAACAAAGTGGTACTGCACAAAATGTATTCGGATAATATCCCAGATTCATAACAAATCCATAATTGTGCTGTCTTCATATTAGAAAGAGTGAGAGAAAGCCAATTAAGAACATTACAACAATCTAGACGAGAACAGGCCATTCTTCCCAACAAAACTCACCAGTCCTCTCCACTTAATTCTTCTCAATTAATTACCTTGGTAGGTTTTTGCCTATGGCTCTCTATGTAAAGAAAAACTTCCTGCTATTTGTGTGAAATTTACCTTTAACAAGTTTCCAACTGTATCCCCATGTGCTTGATGAACACATTTTAAAATAACAGTCTCAATCCACATTACTACTAATTCCCTTCATAATTTTAAACATTTTAGTCATGTCCCCTCTTAATCTGCTTTTGCTTAAACTGAAAAAGTTGAACTATTTTAATCTTTTTTCATAATTCATACCCTGTTGCCCTGGAATCAGCGTTTTCTAGCGCTGCTATGTCCTTTTTGAAACCTGGAGACCAGAACTGCACACAGTGCTTCAGATGAGATCTCACCAGTGTGTTATAAAGCTTCAACATAAACTCCTTGGACTTGAACTCCTTCCACACATTGTTCCTATATAACCTAACATTTTGTTTGTCTTCTTAATGGCTTCTGAACACTGTCTGCAAGTTGATAATTGATGAGTCCACAACAACTCCTAAATCTTTCTCATAAGGTTGATTTTTCTCCCATTGTGTATACAAACCCAACATTTTTACTTCTTATGTGTAATACTTTACATTTACTGACATTAAATTTCATCTGACACAAATCTGCTCAAGCCTGTATGTTGTCGAAGTCTTTTTGTAATGATTCAATGGATTCCAGATCATCTGCCAATCCACCTATCTTGGCATCATTTGCAAACTGAACCAGCTTGTTACCTATATTTCTATCCAAATCATTTATATATATTAAAAATAGCAGTGGCCCTAGCACTGACCCCAGTGGAATACCACTCTCAAAATCGACTAATTCTGAAGAGGTTCCTTGCACCATCATCTTCTGCTTCCTATCTCTGAGCCAATTCTGCACCCATCTAAAAACATCACCCTGAACCTGCCCCCCCTTCTTTTAGTTTGATGCCCAACCTCTCATGTGACACCTTATGAAATACTTTCTGAAAATCAAGATCCCAGGACCTTCAGGTTATAAACCAGGAGCTCACTATTCAAGAATACATGTAAGCTCCCTGTCGATTGATATTTGAGCTTGAGTTTTTAACTCAAGGCCACATGTAAATCAAATGCTTTTTTGTTCTTTGGTTATATTCTTGAATAAAAGCACACATGTTTATTTGATATTTGGACTAAAGTCTTCACACATTATACACTTCTCGTCATTATTAGTATGACATGGAAAAAGTTTCTACTTTAGGTATGTGTTCGGAATTTCTTGCATTTCCTTTCATCCTACACTTACCCAGATCTTTGTAGATATGGAACACACATGAAATGCATGTATTCCAAACAACAATATACTGCATAATTTACCCTATACAACTCCAGGCACATCACATGCAGGTAAAGAGCCCTGGCTTGAGCTGGGAGATTTGAGCGCCATCAAGGCGGGGGATGTTTCAGCAGGCTGCTTGCTGCTTATGCTGGTCGATGCCTTTACAAAACAAAAGACGCTGATGGAGAGGTGCAAAGGGATTTATGGTGGGCTAGGATTGCAAGTTTTTTCGTAGGCTTCAGGAATTCTAGTGTTAATGCTGGCCGCCTGGATATGTAACACTGAACGCTTCTCTTTACCGCTTTGAAGTCAGCCGCTGCCTTTCTTTTTTTCTCCACTAAGGAATCGTTGTTTCTATTACTTATAACTATTCGTCGCTATAACTCCGGCTATTTTCTTAATGAAATGCAGGTGTCAGCTACTGCTATTTACTGCTCTGCCTTGCTGACACAAATGTGAATACAAATAACAAGCACAAATGACAAGTAATTTTTTTTAAATTCACCCCCAAACACCCAGCTGCTTTTGCTTCTGGGTGGGATAAAAAAAGCAAGAAACCTTTCTAAATGGAAAAAAAGTTCCTTAGCAGCAACCAGTTTTTAGGAGCAAAATGTATTTTTTCATTAACTGTCACACCACATAAAACAACAACTCCCAACCGCTTTGCTCTTGTTTGCAAAGATGATTTCAGCGCATTTCCTCGTCCAATTAAGCTTAAGTGCATGTTTTGTAATGTTTGTTTATTGTCCTTTGTCTAGATTTACAGTACATGCATATATCCTTCTTCTACAATCCTTATGTTATTTGTTAAAGAATTGTATATTGCCAACAATATGCAAATATAGACACTACACTGGAATTGAATTGTACCATAGGCTCCCAAAATGGAGAAAATGAAAAGAATTATGTGCTCCTTTGCAATTTTATGATGTTCATCTTGTTCAAATATGAAACAGACAATAATTTGCCTTATTGTGAATTGTATGTGTTTAGGCTGCTGGAGGCAAAATGAGCATCAGGAGAAAATCTGCACAAATACAGAAATAAATGTGAACTCTACACCAAAAGTAAATAGGGAACAGAAACTTACCCATGTCTCTGAAATTGTGAGACAGCAACACAAATCAATGAAATACCATGCCATCATTCATCCATCCATTTTTCCTTTCACTTATTTCCTAAACCCTGTCAATTCAGGTCAGGATTATGGGGAATCCTGGGCAGGAAACATCTCTGAGTAGGACGCTTGTCTATCACAGTGCTCATTCACACAAATAGAATATCTCCACTAATTCATGCAGAGCCCAAATAGTCACTATGTCACATAAGGCCCATATTTGGTTGTTCTCTTAGCTGCTAAAGGATGTGTCTATAATTCTTCGAAATTGTGCATAAAATGTTGGAATGTAAATCCTTTCTCTTAGAAAATAAGGACAAATTTTGATTAAATAAGGCATTCCTTATGAAAATATGACATTTAAGTAACTGTAATAGTGATTCATTTGCATATGCATATGGTTTTTATTTTCATAATGATGCATATGAACAGACCGTACCACAGAATGTTAGCTGTGTTTATGCCAGTTGTGTCAGATCACACCTCAATCAGTTTTTGTGATCCCTTCCTTGTCTCCAATACCAGAATCTGTAGAAATCAGAGGGAATTATTTCTGTGTACCTCCAATCATCTTCCTAGCATTATTGCCTAGCCAAGTTTGTACACAAAGGGAAACAAACTCATTGGAGTTATAATGCTTCTCTTGTTTTATCACAGGCTGGGCAGCCCACCCAGACAGATCAGTCCCAATGGGCCTTCCTCTCCCCACGCAAGCGGCATAAAGCACATCTTCAACATCTCCAATCTCAGATCAACATGTCCTTCCAGCCCCCGATGCCTCGCCCACCACCAGTGGCATCATGGTGATGAGTAAATATCATTTAGCTTTAGGTCAGATTAAATTTATTCTTTTTTGTTTGGTGCCTTTTGAAATACTAGAATAAATGTTTTCATGAAGTTATCATCCAAAAAAAATCTGTAAATATCAATGATGTTCATGTAGAATTTCTTCAAAGATAAAAACCTACTGTGTGAGAGTAATATTAATGTAAAATAGATTCACATAATCATTATTATTTCATTATTATAATTATAAGTGTACTTCAGAAAAGTCTGTGTGTTTGTGTGTTGCTATCAAGGAATTTTTGAGGGAGCTTGCTGAAGCTTTGCCACATTGTAATTCTTAGTTTGCTGGCTTGGTACACTGCATTTTTGTCCTTTCTGTCATTCCAAGCCATGAATATGGCCATGATTCTGTCAGTTTGTTCCAAAGAATTGTTAAGTGATTTTTCAAGCCTTATTTTGCACTCAGAATTTGGGCTAAGCTTTGCCTCAACAAACTGTATAAAAATGGGTAGAGAAACATAGTCAGCCAAGGGGGTACAGGATGACACAAGAATACAGAATGTCGGTATCATCACAGTGTTATGACTAATAAGAAGCAAGGAACTATGGCCATTGTTCTTACTAAGGGAAGAGTAAAGATGAGGGAACTACAAGAGGTTTCCGATTAGCAGGTGAAGATGAAAGACACAATGCCTAGCTAGCTATGAGCTCAGCCTTTTTTTCTGAAAGCACTGAAAATCTTGTAAACCTTTCTCTTCCGCTTACTAAGAAGCAGGAGACTAAACTAAGAAGTAAATAGTTATATAATGAAACTGCCTCTGATACAAACAAAAACATTTTGAAAAACAAAGCAAACATTTGGAAGAATTCTTACTTTATTAAGAACATTTAGTGGCTGTAAATGTCACAGGGTTCTCATTGTCAGCTGTAAAGAGGGCTGGTTGTAGCTTGCATGGACCCTGGGATGAGCTGTCAGCCCACCTACAGTTACAGCCCATTACAGGCAATTTATGCTCTCACTTCCTGAGAACTTCATCCAAGCAGGCATAAAATCCTAATACTTTTATTTTTGTAATTCTTTGTTTTTAACGCGTTACTGTAACCTTGTTATCTTTTGGACTGATAAAAAATAGCTATGGCAAATTTTTGCATGTGTGCATATATAAATCTAGTAAATATATGCATACATTGTCTATATACACAGTATTCAGTATATATATATATATATATATATATATATATATATATATATATATATATATATAATGGCTGGGAATCAATTTAAAAAATCTATAATTAATTTCATAATTGTATTAAATTAATAACAATTGAGTGCATCTAACATTAAAACATGCCATCATAAAATAAATACATAAATCATGAAGTAAATACGGTATATACTGAATCACAAAATTAATGTGGAATCAAAACTAAAGAATTTTAAAATATTTATTAGCATAGTTTAAACTTAAACCCTTCTTCATTTTTCAGCTACTCCCGTTAGGGGTTGCCACAGCGGATCATCTTCTTCCATATCTTTCTGTCCTCTGCATCTTGTTCTGTTACAAGCAGATATATTTCTGTCCTCTGCATGTCCTCTCTCACCACATCCATAAACCTTCACTTAGGCCTTCCTCTTTTCCTCTTCCCTGGCAGCTCTATCCTTAGCATCCTTCTCCCAATATACTCAGCATCTCTCCTCTGCACATGTCCAAACCAATGCAATCTCACCTCTCTGACTTTGTCTCCCAACCGTCCAACTTGAGCTGACCCTCTAATGCACTCATTTCTAATCCTATCCATCCTCGTCACACCCAGTGCAAATATTAGCATCTTTAACTCTGCTACCTCCAGCTCTGTCTCCTGCTTTCTGGTCAGTGCCACCGTCTCCAACCCACATAACATAGCTGGTCTCACTACCATCCTGTAGACCTTCCCTTTCACTCTTGCTGATACCCGTCTGTCACAAATTACTTCTTCTCCACTCTTTAGGCATCCTCTCACTTTCCAAGGTTCCATTAAACAATCTGGTTAAAAACACCACTGCCATCTCTCCTAAACACCTCCATGCTTCCACAGGTATGCTATCTGTTAGTTTAAATTTAAACAATGAACTGAAACCTGAACTTTTAACAAAATACTACTTGAGCAAGTACAACCTGAATTTTAATGACTTCCTAAAAGGCAAATTTTAAAGAAGACAAAAAGAAAATAAAGCCAATGTATTAATTTTCAGATTGGTATGGCATATGAGACACAGCTGTTAACTTTGAATGCATGGCTGATGACTGATTTAAATGAAATACGCATCTCCATAAATGCCACCCTGAATTGTTCATCACCATCAACAACTTTACTCTGTGTAGTGTTTTTCGACTGTTGCACAATGAGAACTACCCTGGTGTGGGCAAAGGGACAAAGCAGCTTGGAAATGCGTCCAAAGTGCTCAATAAGTGCTGTGTCTGCAAACAGCAATCTCTGAGCTGCTTTTTTTGCCACACCCTGGCCTGCCCCTTTGGACAGTTTAGAGAGATTTAATACTTTTTTGGTTGGTAGAATCGTGGTGTGCCTTGGGATTTTTTGGGTTACAAAAAGTGTGCCACTACAGAAAAATGGCTGAAAAACACTGCTGTACCTACACCTTTGATCCTGACGCATTAAAAAAGATCTCAGTAGCTGCTCTCTCACTTAAAAATTAACACCGTGCATTACTTGGATGGTTATGTGGAGTTGTTTGCATAAATTAATGAAGGTTCTGCAAACTGGAATAACGGGTAGGGATAATCAATATACTTCTGTTTCGTAGAAGGGCAGTCAGCACTGTAAGCTACCTGGCAGCCTGGCAAGTTAAATACAGAGATTCTAGAGACTTTGGTTTCAGTGCCACTCAAAGAAAACATATTTTGCACGTATGTGATATGACATTGATTTGATCTTACAGAAACATGACATCAAAAAATAAAAAAGAGAACATAATTTTTACCTTGGGTACTTTTCTTTAGTGTCGCACCAGGAATAAATCAAGGTAATGAATACAAGTACCACGTACTGGCATTTGGCAGTGCATTGTGAAATGTGTTATTTGAAACTTTTAAATAAAATATTATTGCTCAAAATTTTTAAAGGTAGTGTATAAATATGGTACTGTGTAATTCTTTATGTTCACACGAACATTTTTTTGCATTATTGTTTCATAATGTTAAAAAAAAAAATTACATGAAAATGCCATCCTGACCAAAGCACTGCCTCATTGCTGGCATATTAATGTTTTAACTTTCCCAGTCTTAATCTATATATATATCCCAGTGCTGCCCTGACATGGAGAAGTGATCTGAAAATGAATTGAATGATGTACAGTTAATTGAAATGGATTATGAACTTCTCAAGAAATGGCTAAAGATTTATTAATCTATGTAAATATGAAACATTTGTTTACTTCTTACAAATGGGGAGCATCAGATAAATAAAGTGCTGCTTGTATTGTCCATGAAACACGTGTGTTGTTATTGCGTTGTTGTTGAGTTTCTGATAGTTAGCCAAAGTATAAATAAATTGGACAAAAATAACTTACTTATTGTAATTTCTTGATTTTCTGTTTGTAAACTCTAATTTCGAATTAACTACATATCCATCCGTTTTCTATACCTGCTTCATCCTTAGTCGGGTCATGGGGAGGCTAAAGTCTAGCCTATGAAACTTAAAAAAGCTGTGCATTAAAGTCTGTGTCACACTGAAACGTATGAGTACGTTTTACTGTGTAGTGAGTAATATTTTATTATTATTGTTAATTTTCTAAACTGAAACTAACTTGCGTTTAATAGGCTCACATATGAATAACAGTAGATATGCAACTCGTGCTGTTAATGTATTGATTTATTGAAATTGGATAGAAAGGAAGCATTAAGAGGAATATCAATGAGGCAGAAAACCCTTCTACCCTTATATCAGATCATTCCCAAACTCATTTAATCCATTGTAATAAGGAGAGCTGGGGCATATGCTGGCAGCACTGGTCACAAGGTAGGAATCAGCCATGGACAGAAGGTCCACACATGAACACTAGGGATGTACCCAGAGGAAAACCATCACAGCCTCTCCGACAACAACTGGGTGCTGGATTCTAACCCAAGACATTGGATCTACTGTGCTACTCTGCTGCCTGGAAAATGTTTACTGCAAATAACTTGAAATTCTTGAACTAATCTCAAATATCATAAAAAACAAAGTGCACACTGTTGGCTAAATTACATTTAAAAGCTGCCAGACTAGCCAAAAGTGCCGCAGGGAACAGAGTAACAGTGATACCATTGAGGAGCAGCAGGAGGCCAGGACTATTCCTTCCTCTGGTCCAGCAGGTACAACAAACTGTTCCCAGCAGAGAAAGTCTGACTCAGTTTCTCATTTATGAGAGCAGGCCATTTCAGATTCTCCATGCAGGCCTGGCACTTTTCAATGCCGATCAGGGCTCTGGGGTACAATAGCTTCAGGGCTTTTTGACTTTGCAATCCCTGATTCTAGAAGTGATTTTAGAAATTGTGAAACAATTTAACTGTGCTACAAAATAAAAGAGGGAATTGCACACCAAATATGTTTCAGTTTCTCAAATCAACAACCTTAAAAAAAATTTAGATTCACTCTACCTGCATAGATCTTTGATCATATCCTGATAACTGTTGTTACGGCTTATACTCATTTCAACATAGAAACGTTTTGAGCCATTATTCTGTTAGAAATTGTGTTTTAGTACAAATTAAAGGTTTTAAAGCAGGGACTGTTCTTTTCAGTATTCACTATTTCGAAGGTGCCCAGACTTTTACAATTTCTTCTTCATCTTATATTTTTGGAAAAATTATCTTGTTGCTTGACTCAGTTATTATTTAGCGTCAGCTGATGACAACTATATAATTCATTTGTACAGAGCAGAGCTCCTAGACTAGTTGGGCCTTACCTCTACTCCAATTGCCCAAAAGAGAGGAGGTTGCATGTTCCTCTTGTATTTCCTTGCATTTTCTAGAATTTTCCTATTTTCCCTCAACATTGTGAAGATATAAGTGATTAGATGAGTGGCAAGTCTAAAGTGGCTTGTATAAATTGGTGTTGTTATGTGAAAGAATGCTCCTTTATGGTACAATGCCATCACGTTCAGCTTTAGTTCTTGCCTTGCACCTGCTGTGGCCAAGACAGGCCATAACTTTTCATGAGAGTGAAATGGAGTCAGCAGAAAAATGAAATCAAAGACGGATGGATGACTGCATAGCCCAAATAAAACTTCTCTTCGCGGATACCTCAAATATCCTAATGAGATGTGGGTGAGCAGTATGGTCTGGTGGCTAAGGCCCTGGACTGTAAAGCATAAGACTATGAAGTCAAATGAAGAGAATATTCTTTATTGATTGTTTGTGGATTGTTTACACCCTTTACGTTTGCACCTTTTGTAAGATGTTTGATTTTTCACAGTCCTTTCTTTAATCATGTCATAAACATTAGAATACAGAAACTTGACAAAGGAAAGGAAATCATTCTATTTATCATTTAGCATTTATCATTTGATTAGCCAATAGCTAAACTGCATTAATACTCCATCTAGCTAAATTTCTGGAAATCATTGCAGTTTCTGCTTCATGACTCGTTTACTTTTGATTCCCACAATCATTTGTGTGATAATATTTTTCCTCTCTTGTATCTTAAATGCAAATCCTGATCATTCTTTGTAGGTATGATTCACTGTAAAGAATAAAATAGAAGAGTTAAGTTAGTTTTGGGCCCTTCACACATGAAATACTAATATCTGCAGACCTGGTGCAATTTTTATAATCGTGTTGAAAGAAATGAGAACATTCTAAACTTTTGTTACCCATTTTTTGGCAGCCACTTGAAATGGGAAAAGCTCTTGATTATTGAAAAACTACAAATATAATTCTCATCCACAACAAGGGAAACAAAGTGGATCCCAAAAATTAAAAATCAATAAACTCTACATTTATTCTGTGAAATTAGGACGATGTATATTAAAATAATATAATAAATAACAACCAACTTGGGTTTAATTCTGAAACTAAATGCAATGAGTATCAGAAGTAACTTGTAACAGTGGATCTCAAAAAATGCTGGAGACAAAGTGTATAAATAAGAGAAGAGGAAAGGTCTTTGCGTCAATGAGATCACAATTGGAGTCCCTTTGACTATCACTTTTTGTAATTTATATTAATTTGTGTTTAATACTTTTTTATCAAGCGATATACAGCTAACACAAAAGATACCCACTAACCTCTTAGGTTCTTATCTAGTTGGGGTGTAGGAAGAGGTGTAAACACCAGCTATACAAACATTCCTTACAACCACTTAACTACCTCACTGCCCTTGCTGCACCCTGTGTATTTCACCCTCAACACCTCTGTGGCAGGCTATTCACTGACTTGGGCTGTCTTTCCTTTCAAACCTTTATATCAACCCTGTTTACCACCAGTAGAGGACTTCACAAAGCAAAGGTCTTCACCTAGTGCCATTAAGGGGCTGAAGTTAGACAAAGAATGAACAATGTAACCTCTCAGCCCACTAGTAGTAGTTTAACAGAGAGAGTTGCTTTACATTTTCACTCACAGACTAATTATTTGTATCAAAACTAATAACAGCAAGCACAGAGTGACACATGGAATCATACAGCCTGTGTGGGTTAAATCTTCATGCAGTCCCATTAACAACAGCAAGACATTGGTGAACATCCCCAGTTGATCCTTTTCTTGGTTGAAGATTACCGTATATAACCGTGGATAAGTTGGGACTTGATTTTATGATATAATTTCTGGTATTTTATAATGTCGGTCATATAAGTGAAATGCGGAAAACTCACGCTATTGGTCCAAGTGATTATGATATGCTAACGCCCACCTGAGAGAGTAACCATGGAGCACACTGCCTTTTTTTTGTATGTGGGTGCAGCAATGCGCTGTATCAGCACGCACTCCTAACCTCTCTCTCTCTCTCTGTCTCTCTATTGTGCCTACGTAACCACATGGTAATACCCAAACTATTCCGAAGCAACGTTTGCACTGTTTTGTGTGTCTCACGCCCTCATACACCTTTATCTTAAGAGCATTCCTTATCTACGATGGAGCGTTCAATCAGAAGAAAATATGAAGCTGGTTTTAAATTAAACGTCGTTGAAGTAGTGAAAGAAATTTGTAACTGTGCTGCTTCAACAAAATTCAATGCAGTTGAGAAACTGATTTTACTTCGAAGGAGGCAAGGCAATGGGCGTATATGTCGGGGCCTGATTTTAGGAACAATTTTTCAGGTTTCAAGACCCGACTTATACACGAGTATATACGGTATGTCTTCTCAATCAAAAATTAAGAAAAAGATTTTTTTTCTTGAGGAACGTACCAGGCTATCTGAAAATGTCATTTTTTTATGACAGCAGCTTCTCCTCCCTTCGTGCTAATAACCATGTAAAACAAGATTCCCTGGCTTACTGAGCAGCAGATTCTCATCATTGCTGGCACACTAACATGTTACAGTTTAAAGTATGTGCAATAACAAAACTAAGAAAATGTTACAAACATCATTATCACTCAAGCTGTTAGTTAAACAGCAAATTCATCCGACACCCAGCTCAAGTTAACTTTCCTGAGACTTGAAAGTCATCAATAAACTATCGATGCAAAAACACTCTGAATTCCTGCTTTGCATACCATCTCTCCTAGCATAAACTGAACCCTGTTCAGCTTGTGAAGACTCAGGCTAAAGGTCTAACTGCAAAGTGACAGATAATGAGGAGGCAGCAACAATAATTCAATAATTCAAAAAGCCCTGGACAATGGGGTAAACACTTGGAAAATTCAATTCAAAGTAGAAAAGTGCCACATGTAGGCAAATGGAACAGTAACAACAAATACAAGACAGGTGACACTGTCTTACAGGATGGAACCTTTTATAATAGTAATAATTCTTTACATGTATATAACACTTTTCTCACTACTGAAGTGCTTTTTCATAGAGAGTCAGGAGCCACTTCATCCAACACTAATGTACAGCATCCACTTGGGTGATGCAACGGCAGCCATTTTTGCACCAGTGCACTCCCCACACATGAGCTATTAGGTGGTGAAGTGGAGAAGAGACAGCCAATTACAGACAGAAGGATTGGACCATACAGTGAAACTGGTACACCCTGCACTGTACAAAAGATGCCCAGGGATCTTTTATGACCACAGAGAGTCAGGATCTTACTTTTAGGTGACGGTGCCATTTTTACAACACAGTGTCCTCATCACTGCACTGAGGAATTGGGATCTACATTCAGACCATAGGTAAAGTGCCCCCTGCTGGCCTCACCAACGCCTCTTCCAAAAGCAATCCAAGCTTTTTCCTAGATGGTCTCCCATTCAAGTACAGAACATGCTTATATTAACTTAAGGGCATCTCCTACTCTGACAGGCTCAGGGAATTAAACGTGTTTTGTCTTTCTGTGGGGATCTAATGAGGGTTTTCAAAATTATGGAAAGCATGGAAAAAACAGATCCAGCAGAATTCTTTCAATTAAATAGTGAATCACATACTCAAGGATACCTGTGGAAATTAAGACATTAAGGGGAAGTGTTTTTACAACTGAAGCCAGGGATCACATCTTCATGCAAAGAGTCATGGGAATCAGGACCAAACTACCGAGACATGTAGTTGAAACAGAAACCTTTAAGAATTATCTGGACGACATATTGGGACAATTAAAGTGTTAGCTAACCAAACAAGCTTGATGGACTGAGTGGTCTGTTCTCATTTCTGAAGTTCGTTGTAATTAAATTTTTTATTCTGACCTTTCTTGTATTTTTTATTTCTTTAAGCTTTTGGATTACATAAGATCCCTCAGCTCATGAATGTACTTGAATGCTTGTGTCTTTGACATGTATAAACCTGCAGTGTCCTTTTTGTATTATGGTGAACAGTACTTGCTACAGTAATCTAGATGTGCTCTCAGGAGTGCACTGTACAATCAGACCATAATGTGCCTCGATTTATATTCAACAGTTTTTGCAATATCACCTATCATTTTATTGTGCTCTTTAATAATTTCTACACATTGCCTGGAGGAGGATAAGAAAATTGCACCAATAAAAACTGTTCAGGGTTAACTTCTTGTAGGTCAGTGTTGTCTATCTTGTGTTTTAAATTAATGTTAACTTTACCTGCAAATAACACTTCTCACTTTTTTACTTTGAATTGCATTTCATAAAAGTTTAACTATTATTCAGTGAAGAGATTTTGAAGGTTTGTAGCTAAAGCATTTGCAGGTTTAAGACAAATGCAGATTAACGCAAATGGCCTCCTATTTACTTCTCAGTTCCTGTTTTAATTGAGAAATGTGTCAATGGCAGTAACCATAGCATGTAGTAACTGTAGCCCTCCAACAATAAAGAAATTACTGAGAACAGTTTGCCAGAGTGTCAGAACACTTTAATATTATTATTTGATTAATTAAGTTTGAAAATAAGAAATGTTTTCAGGAGAACATACCATTAAGTCAGAATCAGCTCATCAGTTACTTTTCCTTTAATTTATATAAAACTCATGGTATGGGAAGGGCATCACAGTGATACTTTCAATCACATGAACAAGTAAAATGTGTCTCTGTGTTAAAGTAAAGGATGTCATGGGTAAGGCCAGAAGTAGATCTCAGAGGAAGATTGCAGGGAAGATAGAGAGCCACACTTTCACCAGAGAAGGACCTGCACATTCAAGTGTGAGACACCAGGGGTCTGTATCATGGCTGAAATTGCTCTTCGAGATGAAGGGTCCCATCAAAAAGAAGAAAGAAAATGAGGCCAGGGAGAAAATACCAGATGGTTCTTTTATACTTTGGAAAACAAATCTCTCTATTTTACAAAAAAATCTTGGAAGGAGACGAGACGTGATTGTCTCAGAGACACTTTCACGTCCCGCAAGATGATTCTTCGTGCCGAGTGATGTAACCATGCCCGGGGTCAGAAGCCCAGCAAGACAAGAGCTTATGAAAAGAGATTTGGAAAAGTCCTGCGTGGTTATGTTAGACACATTTCTTGTAGTTGTAGTATAATGAGCTCATCAAGAACACGGGGACACAGTTAGAAACTTGTTAAGGGTAAATTTCGCACAAACATTAGGAAGTTTTTCTTTACACAAAGAACGATAGACACTTGGAATAAGTTACCAAGTAGTGTGGTAGACAGTAAGACGTTAGGGACTTTCAAAACTCGACTTGATGTTTTCTTGGAGGAAGCAAGTGGATAGGACTGGCGAGCTTTGTTGGGCTGAATGGCCTGTTCTCGTCTAGATTGTTCTAATTCTAATTCTATGATAATGGGCAGTTATATGTTGCATTGTTACATCAAAATCAAAATTCAACGCGATACTGATGAAAAGGTAAAAGCGAAAACAGATCGAATATATGGACATAGGTGCGCTGTGCAGAATGCAGATCATGTGGCACGGCAGCAGCAGCAGCAAGCCAGCAGCTGATCGAGCAAAGAGGAGGTATAATAAAAACTGAATGTGTTTCCCATTGTATCACCGTTTTTGCCGGGGTGTCGGAGGAGCGATCATGTCTCCTTGAGGTGAGATCAGTCCCCATCTTCACAACGCAAGCAGCAGAGATGCAGAGTGGTTGGCGAGTAGCACAGGCATGAATGGGCGACCGAAGTGAGTAGGGGGCAAAGCCCCATAGTCTTAAAAACGACTGACCTGAAACACCATAAGTAACATCAATCACCAGAAATAACACACACCAATATACAGTAGTTTCTGCTTTTGACCCCAACTACGAGCTACACACTGTATTAGTCCTAAAGACCTACTGTAGCACATCTTTGTCCAGCTCTTGATGTGGGAAGGGCTGCGTGATTTTATCTCCTGATATTTCAGGTCTCATGGAGAGGTTTGTCTGTTATACTTTAACGGACAGTAAGCTTTGAGTTTCATTGCCCAGGTCTCTCACATTTAGTGCACTCTGTGCTGTGTCTCCTGCAATTACAGACTTTTGACGTTTCGCATTGATAAGTTTGGTATTTTTCAAGTTGATTTTATTTCTTTACAATCATGGTATGTAATAATTTGACACAAGAAGCTGTGTATTAAAATGGAAGCATTTCGTTTATATTGTAGAAAAATATTTGTCCTGTTCTTACATTTTAAACTAGAAATCAAGGGGCAGATGAGTCCAGAGTCTGACCGATATCATTCATTTGAGCATTTAAGGTGTAATGGAGGAAACCTAATGAAAGAATCAGCAACAACACTGGTGCCCATGATGGGCCTACCTTAGCTTTTAACTCCTACTCCTGTTCTTGTCCAGCATTTTCCTGTTATCTTCTTGCCTTCTGTATCCACCCTGCCCTAAACTGTCCAAATGTTGCTTCTTAGGCCTACTTAATGGGTGACCCAAAACTTCTACCAGTATCACTGTTGCACAACCAGTAAACACCTCCAGCTCAGTTGGAGTTCTAAAGCAAGAAGACTGATGCTCCTTGTCTTGTCCCCAGATAGGGCACTCCACAGGGAATACAATTTCCCTGATGTTCTCCATGTTTGACATATTAGATCATCATGCTGCTGGCATCTGCAGTACACGAGAACTTGTATAACTGTGAAGCAAGTCCTGGAGTATTTATTCACTCCACGCTCTTCCAATCCTAGGGGTCTTCCCAATATCATCCTGAATTGGAATTCCAAACTCCTTGCAGTTTGTTCCACTCCCAAATGATCCTTTACATATAATTATAATAAGAACGCTGAGTCTAAATTTCAATAAGTGGTAAGATGCATCTGTAATGCCCTGCACTGATTCTGAAAGGCTGTAATTTATTTTATTTCTTTTTGTCTATCCATCAATTTTCTGAACCTGTTTAAGACAATTTTAGTATTTGTAGGAGGCAGAAATATTCCGGCAATGCCAGGTGCAATGTAGGACAGGCACCAGGTCCTCTCCATTTATTATATAAGGATAACTTCTAAAACAAACCCAATGAGTAGCACTTGTTATTATACATGAGAGCTTCTTTCTGAATATGCACTGTTTTAAAAGTCTTACTAAGATGAAATACAGTAATTAACATTAAAGAGGAAATAAAAAAAATGCAGAGTGACTAGAAGTACATACCATTTGATCTACTGAACTATAACCTGTACATTTATTAAAATGAACAGCAATCACATGTATGTTATTTTTCAAGCAAGTTTCCAGCTTTTCAACACATTTGGTCTTCTGTCAAACAAGATCTTGTGTGTGTGTGTCTGTCTGTGACAAAAGCAGACCTCTTAAATAATGGTAGAGAAGTGAAAATGAAAGATGCAGCAAGGTCAGTGCATCAAAGTGTTGCCTCATGAGTTTTTCAAGAGTGTGTTCAGAGGTACTGCAGGTGGACAGCCGCAGGACCTTAGTGTGGTGGCTTCTGTGTTTATTCCAAATAGTCGGCCTCTCCCAGACAAATGTCATCTTCATGCGAGCTCTGATCTGTTCAAGTGGCATG
This sequence comes from Polypterus senegalus, assembly GCF_016835505.1. Lineage (NCBI taxonomy): Eukaryota > Metazoa > Chordata > Cladistia > Polypteriformes > Polypteridae > Polypterus > Polypterus senegalus. Next base: position 106,978,190 of record NC_053161.1, read on the forward strand.
GAGACTGACCTCGTTGATCACTGTACTGCTGAAAGACATCTGAATGGACCAGATGTGTACATTAATGAAAATGTTACATTCTTAAAGGTGAATTTAAAGGTAACTGCTGAAAAGAAACAACATTTTATAAATATTTTTTGCCCAAACTTTGTAAATACAGTATGGCACTTGAACACGATATACTTCTGTTTGATGGGCTTGATATAAACAGGTTTAGCATTCTGCTTGTTTTACAACTGAAAATTGTAAAAATGAACTAATCATGAATTTATTCAGATAATCTATATACAGTATATAAACATCAATGTATCTGTGTATGTATGTTCCAGCATCACGTCCGAATGGCTGGAGCAATTTTCATGACACTTGGTACACATGTTCCTCATTGGTCGATTAAAAATACTGTCGGGTGAAAGCAGACCTAACCCAGCCCCTTCTGGGTGGGGGGGGGGTGATCTTATATGCATGTTATCATCCAGTTGACACTCAGAACAACCACCAGAGGGCGAACTGGAGGCGACTGCCAGCATTCTTTATGTTTGAGCGCCACTGCACTCCTGTTGCTTTTGAAATTAAATCGAGTTGAATAGCGTCAACTGGATGATAACATACATACATACAAGACCGCAAGACAAGCACATTAATGAGTCTTCATTGTTTATTAATTTATTTTTATTTTAAAGTTGTATTTTTTTTTTATTTTATTTTCCTCAAACCATTAAAAAAAACACTTTATTTTCCTCCCAGGCAATGCTGGATATTTCAACAAGTCTATGATATAAGAACATTACATTGCAGATTAACACGCCATAAAATCAAATAAGGTCTGAGATTAGCAGTTATTGGTTTCTCATTAAGCAACTGGGTTGGAACAAAAACCTGCAGCCACTGCGGCCCTCCAGGATCGACGTTGCCTACCCCTGTTCTAGAAGAAACCACTCTGCCGAGGCGGAGGTGAAAGGTTATTGAGAATGACTACAAGTCCTGAGGTAGCACACAGAGCTGAAGAAATAATTCAACTTCAACAAACATTAACGCCAACCAATTCACAACATGAAACTCCCTGCAGACCCTCTTTTTCGTATCTCTGCGCTACCACTCTGCACATATGTTAAAACATCTAAACGTACTACACTTTAAGCTACAGTAAATGTGTCTCAGTTTTGACGCGTGATTGCACTAAAGTGTGCACTTAACCTTTGTGTCAACAGCTGTCACTATGGTACAGGTATATCTCTGAGAAATAATACAATACCTTTGCAAAATAACGTAATGATTTTGTGAAATAACACAATATTTTTGGAAAATAATGTGCTTTTTTTTAAATGGTGGGAATAAGCTCCTGTAGATCAACGCTAGTTATAATTGGTGCCTACAGACCTATAGTAAAACTATTTTTTATTATATGTAAAGCAGCTCTTTATATAAATCTGCCTTCTGATACAGATGTGTTTAAAAATAAAAATAGATTGATGGAAATAGTAAACTAATATCACTTCTTGTTTTTGCAGCATGGATCTGGTGGGGTCCTCTATGTAGGAAATCCTTCTCCTATGGCTTCTCCTCTGCAGAAATTTAACTCCAGTGCTTCCCAAAATATGATGCAGCCGAGTCAAATGTGCTTCTGTTCTGAGTCTTTGGTTTCATTCTAAGTGACATTGGGTGGCAGATACAGGACATTCTTAATGGAAACACAAATCCAGCAATAATAAACATAAAAGAATATCAATAAATATTAGAATGCTGTCTCCTGGAAGAAAAAACAAATCATGTTTATTATACATTAATTTTCAAAACGGCATCCATTCCTAACCTGTAGATGCTCTGCCTGCCCTTCTTCCGCACTGCAAAAATAAATCCTTTAGTATTCACGGGAAAGATCTTCTATAGGTTGTTCAAATACAGAAAATAGCTTTATTTATAATTCAGTGAGATGACAAGATGTGAACTTGCCAAACCCAAGTAAATGTTCTCTCCAAACCTTAAATAGGAAACGGCTTGGTAGTAGACAGGCAGCCTGTGTTAGGCGAGGGTCTGTGCAGGGTCCACGCTTGTTGGCACAGGTTAGGAGAGCATGCCCAAGTCTGAGGGCGCGACAAGGGGAGCCATGTGATTTACTGTTGCAGTACTGATGCGGCTCCTTCTGCTATGTCATCCATCTTCAATTCTGAGCCTGTGACAGCAGCAGTAGGTGCAGGGCAGAAACCAGTCCATCAATAGGTACTACCGCTCACTCACAGTCACAAATTAACCTTCAAGTAAAATTAAAATCAACTCTCTCTTCCAGGAGTCATTTCTAATTTACTAACACTTTCTCTTTTTTTTAATCAGTGGTTATATTCTTAAAATTTAAACCCTACGATAACTGAACCTGTGGTTTACAGGCTACATTTCAGTGCACCACTTAACAGAACATTTTTCAATTATTTTGATTTCTCTCTTGGTGGTTTGGGTAAATGCTAATTTTTATTCTATATTACACAAAAAGAAATAACTGGCTTTGCATTTGGTCTACTGTATCCTGAGAGATATTTGTTGCTTTTTGCTAATTTGGTGACATTTAGAAATGAAACCCATAAGGAGCATACATTACATTTATTTAAGGAATCCCGAATGTCAGTGCTATTCTGTCACTTAGTACTAAACAATATAAAATTGTGCATTATGAATATTTCAACACACTATTCACTCTCAGAAAAACAGAATAATTTCAGCTGAGCATAGTGCCAAACATTCACAGCAGAGGTCCAAAATGAAACGCTAAGGGGCTTGTACCAGTTAAGCCAAACGATTACAGAAAACTGATCACTCCTTAAATGAGATACTGTAAATAATAAATAAGAAAACATTTTAAATCATAATTTTTGAAAGTCAGAAGTTGCTTCTCATGTTCTAATAACAATATGTAGTGTTTACCATTTTGTTAGTGGCATAACATAAAATTCAATGATGTTTGCTTTGACATGGCCTGATGATGATATTATTTTTGTCTAATGCACATAATGAATAAAACTATTTTTGAAATGATCATGAATTTCTTCTTTCCTTGGAGCCATCAGTGCTGTAAATGAAATGTTCTCCAAAGTTTCACAAAACACAAAGCAGATTGACGAGCATCGCTGAACTGCAGTTTTCAAGATTTGTTTTTTATTCCATCTATTGGCGATCACACAGTTCTGTGCGAAAGACCCTACAGAGGTGTCTGCAGAGGCAGTGTGGCATAGTGGTTAAGAATTTGGACCATGAACAAGTCACTTCACCTGATTGTGTTCAAAGTAGAAAAAAACAAACTGAAATATCTCTCAAATGTTTTAAGTTAGATGAAGGCATCAGAAAAATAAAGTAAGTAAAGGGCAGCCCGGTGGCACAGTGGGTAGAACTGCTGCCTCGCAGTTAGGAGACCCGGGTTCGCTTCCCAGGTCCTCCTAGCGTGGAGTTTGCATGTCCTCCCCGTGTCTGCGTGGGTTTCCTCCCACAGTCCAAAGACATGCAGCTTAGGTGCCTTGGTGATCCTAAATTGTCTCTGGTCTGTCTGTGTGTGTGTGCCCTGAGGTGAGCTGGCGCCCTGCCCGGGGTTTGTTTCCTGCCTTGCGCCCTGTGCTGGCTGGGATTGGCTCCAGCAGACCCCTGTAGTTAGGATATAGCAAGTTGGATGATGAATGGAAGACTGTTGAAAGGGGCATTCTGAAAAGCTGACCATTAAATGAGCTCATAGATAGGGTGTGAGAGAAAAAGAGATGATCAAGCAGTGAAAGGCAACCTTTTTAGTTTCCTGAGGGACTAATTTTACAAGTTTGAAAGACATTTTATTAATAAAGGAATCAAAGGATAAATCTTACAATTAATTAATGTGAATGTTGAGATTGTTTTTCAGCACATATGAGATTGATGCGAGGATCAATTTTCGAAAGACAGACACGCATTTTCTTGTCGATCATTTGAAGTCTCTCGCGTTTCTTAGACTTCATTTCCATAAGTGTTCCCTTATCTGTTTTTCCAACATATTTTTTTAGACATTATCTTTT